>NC_143024.1:20380000-20402500 GCF_057628025.1 Oncorhynchus mykiss
ACGTCGGCTGCAGTGAAGGAGAGTCCGCATGTTTTAGTTGCGGGCCGTGTCAGTGGCACTGTATTGTCCTCAAAGCGGGCAAAAAAGTGATTTAGTCTGCCTGGGAGCAAGACATCCTGGTCCGTGACGGGGCTGGTTTTCTTTTTGTAATCCGTGATTGACTGTAGACCCTGCCACATACCTCTTGTGTCTGAGCCGTTGAATTGTGATTCTACTTTGCCTCTATACTGACGCTTAGCTTGTTTGATTGCCTTGCGGAGGGAATAGTTACACTGTTTGTATTCGGTCATGTTTCCGGTCACCTTGCCCTGATTAAAAGCAGTGGTTCACGCTTTCAGTTTCACGCGAATGCTGCCATCAATAAACGGTTTCTGGTTTGGGAATGTTTTAATCGTTGCTATGGGAACGACATCTTCAAAGCACGTTCTAATGAACTCGCTCACCGAATCAGCGTATTCGTCAATGTTGTTGTCTGACGCAATACGAAACATATCCCAGTCCACGTGATGGAAGCAGTCTTGGAGTGTGGAATCAGATTGGTCGGACCAGCGTTGAACAGACCTCAGCGCGGGAGCTTCTTGTTTTAGTTTCTGTCTGTAGGCAGGGATCAACAAAATGGAGTTGTGGTCAGCTTTTCCGAAAGTGTTCCACAGGGATGCTGGCCATGTTGACTCCAATGCTTCCCACAGTTGTGTCAAATTGGCTCGATGTCCTTTGGGTGGTGGAACATTCTTAATACACACAGGAAACTGTTGAGTGTGAAAAACCTAGCATCATTGCAGTTCTTGACACTCAAACCGGTGTGCCTGGCACCTACTACCATACCCTGTTCAAAGGCACTTAAATATTTTGTCTTGCACACTCACCCTCTGAATGGCACACATACACAATCCATGTCTCAATTGTCTCAAGGCCTAAAAATCATTTTTTAACATGCCTCCCCTTCATCTACACTGATTGAAGTGGATTTAACAGGTGACATCAATAAGGGATCATAACTTTCACCTGGATTCACCTGGTCAGTCTATCATGGAAAGAGCTGGTGTTCTTAATGTTTTGTACACTCAGTGTATGGATTCATAGATCCAAAAAGCTACTTCTAAACACCCCACCTTTAAGTAAGATACATACACTCAGTGTATGGATTCATAGATCCAAAAAGCTACTTCTAAACACCCCACCTTTAAGTAAGATGTCTACTGCCTACTTATTACAGTGTTATACACTGTGGACATACTTCTGAACAGTCCAGGATCATCATGGAGCTCAACATGCTCTACTAGAGTGGGATGGAGAAATCTTACAGGGTCTAGCTTTACTGTATCATGCCTTGCAATAGACTACCGTGATTCTGCCCTGTCTAATAATAGCATATCTTCATTCCTTTCATGGCCACTCACTGCACAGTAACGTAGTAATTTACTCCCTGCTTATCGACTGTGTCAACACTCATTCCTGGTGAAACTATAATAGTATTTTCTCTCCTCTCCTGCCGTCTAACAGGAGTCAGTGAGTGAGGTGTGTTATGGCACAGGTAACATGCAGGGGTTGGGAGAGATGGATATTACTGATAGAATGTAGGTCTAACCCTCCCACTGGCATCAGTGTAGCAATTCAGGGGAGGGGGCGGGGTTTGATCCAGCAACCAGCAGGAGAGAAGATAGCCCTACGCATTGAGGAAGCTATGTAAGTTAATTACCATACTGTACAGTTAAACCTCGCAGGAGGGCAAAAAAGGCCAGACTGCAGAATCCCACTTCTGCCACCAATGTAGTGATTAAGGTGGCAGTCAAAATGGGGTTTGAACCAGCAACGCTGTGGTTAGAGGTGAAAGTGGAAAATCTCTTGTGCCATAATGGTCTAGACCCCATGGCAGTGGCTGGGCATTATCTCTCACATGATGTAGGCCTACAGGGAGGCGATATGTAGCTTTCTAAATATCCCTGCCTCAGACTGTGTACCTTAGAGAATGATGCCTGCAGTTGTTTAGGTGAATCACTTAAACTTCAAGTTCTTTGAGCTTTGAGACCCGGAGAAAAGCCATATTGTGTATAAATATAACACATGATTCATTATCACAACAGAAATCCCAACATAAACTCACATACACGGCTGGTTGTTTGAAGATAAGGAGTGAGTCCACTGAGGGTCCACTGAGGGAGCTCCAGTAGGTAACCTGATTACCATATCATACAATTGGACAAGGGAGCAGCAGCAGGGGGGAACCAGGGAAACAGCTGTATGCCTACACAGTAAATAGCTGGGCCAAGTCTCAGCATAGAGAATGACCCTGCACACTGTAGTGGTTATAGAGGTCTTTCAACTGGTTTACAGGATCGGTGTTTATGTTCTAGGACCTATGATGTACTGTAGGTGCATTAGCTGGCTGTGCCATAAAGTTCCAGAGACTTCTCTGCAGATGTTGTATGTCCTACAATGCCATTGGGATAACGAATACCCTGATGAATCTCGAACTAGAAAATGCCAAATTTTCATGAACATGTTTGTATAGGCTACTTAAACTTTCAAAATGCTGTCATTGAAGTGACTTTGTTAAGGGTCATAGTCGGGGTCAAGGATTTAAAGGTATTCGTGAGAAAAAAAACAGCTCTAGAAAGGTTGAGATGATAGACAACGTGACAACTGGTTACAAACTTACCTTTGAGGAGAACAATGAACTTGAGGAGTAGCAGGTATTTGTGCAGCTCCATGTTGTAAAGGATGGAAGGGCTCTCTTTCTGTTCCGGACTTGGGCTTTAATTTCCCTAGAGTTCGTTTCAATTCAGAGTCTTTCAACTCGATGTGTTCCCCAGGGATCCGTGAAAACAGTAAAAACACAGTTCCAGTGGTATTGCTTGGGCGCGTTGTAATGTAACCGTGTTGGGTTGCTTCCGACAACCCTGCTTCACATATTATTCAGGGAAAAACAGACTACTTAGTTATTGTCTGTTGCTGTAACCATTATCAGGTTTAACGATATGTTGACAGCTTTTTAATGAATTAAACAGAGGTTGTTCTAGGTTTATTTTATTTATGACAAACAGTAGCCTAAACTATCTAAATATTTTGGGGCTGGAATATGTGCCATAAATTATTACCTTAACCTGTGCGCAACTAACACCTCAAACGTCTAAACAACTAGTCAAAAACAACTAAACAACTGATTCAAGCTCAAAACCAACACCTGTCCCGAAGAAAAGTCCAATTTAGTGTCGTTAAACCTTCACTAAAGCGTAACAGATTCTCAAATGCATGTTTAATTGCTTCCAATAAAGAAAAACCCATAAGCCTAACTATAAGTCAGATAGTCTACTTTTCTATTGCTGAATGTTCCTCCTGGCTCGACGCTCCAAAAATTATCTGAAAAAAATACCCATATTCATCTTTCAACCAAACAGTTTGAGGTAAATTAATGTTTGGGTTTTCTTGACAACTTTTCTGTTTCAATTTTCACACTTCTGGTTGGTTATATCCATCTTTTTCGTCGTTTTCCCTCAATTATAGCGATTGTATCCCTCACTGAATAGTGGAGTTTTACTCCAAAGCAACAATCAATAGCGCTTTTATTCCAGCGCGAGGAGACCTTCCTTCCCTCGCGCGTCCCTCAACTCGACTTCTCTCTCAGCGCTCGCCTGGTTCGCATTTTGAAAACCGCAAACGACTTTCTCTCTCTCTTTCTCTCTCTCGATTCATTTTTTTTCTCTCTCTCTCTCAATTAAATCTCTCTCCCAATTATATATCTGTCTCTTTCTCTCAATTCAATTGAAGGGCTTTATTGGCATGGGAAACATATGTTTACATTGTCAAAACAAGTGAAATAGATAATAAACAAAAGTGAAATAAACAATAAAACATCAACAGTAAACATTACACTCACAGAAGTTCCAAAAGAATAAAGACGTTTCAATTGTCATATTATCTCTATATACAGTGTTGTAACAATAGTGTAATTGTGTAATCTGAGGGAAATATGTGTCTCTAATATGGTCATGTATTTGGCAGGAGGTTAGGAAGCGCAGCTCAGTTACCACATCATTTGTGGGCAGTGTGCACATAGCTTGTCTTCTCTTGAGAGCCAGGTCTGCCTATGGCGGCCTTTCTCAATAGCAATACACACACACACACACACACACTGTGTCTCCGTCAGTCTGTCTGTCTCCATCTAACTGTCATAAATACGTTCAACTTCGGGATGATACTGAATCAGTACTGGAGACCACTTTAAAGCTCTCTGAGGCCACCTAGTGGTCTCTGGTCACCTGGTTGAGAGTTGTGGATGTAGTTCACTCAACATCCACAGGATTGCGCCAGTGCGTCATTAATTCAGTCTTCCAAATGCTGTGGGTCAGCTAGCCAATTCGTTAGACTATTGAGATACACTCTAGGTTTGACCCACCTGTTCACACTTAAAAGTGCTTTACTCAACTATTTATCAAATTCCTTGATCCTCATGGTTTGTGAAATTCAATTTTTCCTTTATGGAATTGTATTCCGTTACAGCTACGGACAAAGACATGAAGGCCTTTGCAGGTGGAACTGTTGCATACATAGGCAGAGTCTGTTGCACTAGTGGATGTCGCTGTTCTCTAATAGCGTTCTTAATTCTGGGACTAGAGTGAATGTTGAGCCCTCACACTGGTCTAAGGCCAGATTAGCATTTTCCCCTTATAGCTAAAGATAAGATTTGGTGAGGGTAAGCTGATCCTACATCTGTGACTAAGGGCAACTTTTATTGTTGTTTGTGTCTTCTGTGGCGTGGTTGGTGGTAATTAAGCATCTTTGTTTTTTCTCATAAATCAACTCTGTCAACCAAGTGGTTCCTACAGTAGTAGAAGCTGCCCAGGTCTAGGATCAGTTTATCCTCTCCAAATCCTAACTCTACCATATGGCAGATCACAAATCTGTGTTTAGTGCAATTTCATCCTACTGTAGTTATTAGGTAGATCAACTTCATCCTACTGTAGTTGTTGGTGGATCAACTTCATCCTACTCTAGTTGTTAGGTAGATCAACTTCATCCTACTGTAGTTGTTGGTGGATCAACTTCATCCTACTGTAGTTGTTAGGTAGATAAACATCATTCTACTCTAGTTGTTAGGTAGATCACCTTCATCCTACTGTAGTTGCTAGGTAGATCAACTTCAACTTACTCTAGATGTTAGGTAGATCAACTTCATCCTACTGTAGTTGTTAGGTAGATCAATGTCATCCTACTCTAGTTGTTAGGTAGATCAACTTCATCCTACTCTAGTTGTTAGGAAGATCAACGTCATACTACTCTTGTTGTTAAGTAGATAAAATTCAAACTACTGTAGTTGTTAGGTAGGTTAACTTCATCCTACTCTAGTTGTTAGGTAAATCAACATCATCCTACTCTAGTTGTTAGGTAGATCAACTTCATCCTACTGTAGTTGTTAGGTAGCTCAACATCATCCTACTCTAGTTGTTAGGTAAATCAACATCATCCTACTGTGGTTGTTAGGTAGATCAACGTCATCCTACTCTAGTTGTTGCTGGATCAACATCATTCTACTCTAGTTGTTAGGTAGATAAACATCATTCTACTGTGGTTGTTAGGTAGATCAACGTCATCCTACTCTAGTTGTTGCTGGATCAACATCATTCTACTCTAGTTGTTAGGTAGATAAACATCATTCTACTCCAGTTGTTAGGTAGATCACCTTCATCCTACTGTAGTTGCTAGGTAGATCAACTTCATTCTACTCTAGTTGTTAGGTAGATCAACTTCATCCTACTGTAGTTGTTAGGTAGATCAATTTCATCCTACTGTAGTTGCTAGGTAGATCAACTTCATTCTACTCTAGTTGTTAGGTAGATCAACTTCATCCTACTATAATTGATAAGTAGCTCACATTCATCCTACTGCAGTTGTTAGGTAGATCAATTTCATCCTACTGTAGTTGCTAGGTAGATCAATTTCATCCTACTCTAGTTGTTAGGTAGATCAACTTCATCCTACTCTAGTTGTTTGGTAGATCAACTTCATCCTACTCTAGTTGTTAGGTAGATCAAATTCAAACTACTGTAGTTGTCAGGTAGATCAACTTCATCCTACTCTAGTTGTTAGGTAGATCAAATTCAAACTACTGTAGTTGTCAGGTAGATCAACTTCATCCTACTCTAGTTGTTAGGTAGATCAAATTCAAACTACTGTAGTTGTCAGGTAGATCAACTTCATCCTACTCTAGTTGTTAGGTAGCTCAACTTGATCCTACACTAGTTGTTAGGTAGATCAACATCATTCTACTGTGGTTGTTCGGTAGATCAACGTCATCCTACTCTAGTTGTTGCTGGATCAACATCATTCTACTCTAGTTGTTAGGTAGATAAACATCATTCTACTCCAGTTGTTAGGTAGATCACCTTCATCCTACTGTAGTTGCTAGGTAGATCAACTTCATTCTACTCTAGTTGTTAGGTAGATCAACTTCATCCTACTGTAGTTGTTAGGTAGATCAATTTCATCCTACTGTAGTTGCTAGGTAGATCAACTTCATTCTACTCTAGTTGTTAGGTAGATCAACTTCATCCTACTATAATTGATAAGTAGCTCACATTCATCCTACTGCAGTTGTTAGGTAGATCAATTTCATCCTACTGTAGTTGCTAGGTAGATCAATTTCATCCTACTCTAGTTGTTAGGTAGATCAACTTCATCCTACTCTAGTTGTTCGGTAGATCAACTTCATCCTACTCTAGTTGTTAGGTAGATCAAATTCAAACTACTGTAGTTGTCAGGTAGATCAACTTCATCCTACTGTAGTTGTTAGGTAGATCAAATTCAAACTACTGTAGTTGTCAGGTAGATCAACTTCATCCTACTCTAGTTGTTAAGTAGATCAACTTAATCCTACTGTAGTTGTTAGGTAGATCAAATTCAAACTACTGTAGTTGTCAGGTAGATCAACTTCATCCTACTCTAGTTGTTAAGTAGATCAACTTCATCCTACTCTAGTTGTTAGGTAGATCACATTCAAACTACTGTAGTTGTCAGGTATATCAACTTTATCCTACTCTAGTTGTTAAGTAGATCAACTTAATCCTACTCTAGTTGTTAGGTAGATCAAATTCAAACTACTGTAGTTGTTAGGTAGAATAACTTCATCCTACTGTAGTTGCTAGGTAGATCAACTTCATCCTACTCTAGTTGTTAGGTAGATCAACTTCATCCTACTCTAGTTGTTAGGTAGATCAACTTGATCCTACACTAGTTGTTAGGTAGATCAACTTCATTCCACTGTGGTTGTTAGGTAGATCAACATCAATCTACACTAGTTGTTAGGTAGATAAACATCATTCTACTATGGTTGTTAGGTAGATCCACATCAATCTACACTAGTTGTTAGGTAGATCAACTTCATCCTACTGAAGTTTTTAGGTAGATAAACTTCATCCTACTGTAGTTGTTAGGTAGATCAACATCATCTTACTCTAGTTGTTGCTGGATCAACATCATTCTACTCTAGTTGTTAGGTAGATAAACATCATTCTACTCCAGTTGTTAGGTAGATCACCTTCATCCTACTGTAGTTGCTAGGTAGATCAACTTCATTCTACTCTAGTTGTTAGGTAGATCAACTTCATCCTACTCTAGTTGTTAGGTAGATCAATGTCATCTTACTCTAGTTGTTAGGTAGATCAACTTAATCCTACTCTAGTTGTTAGGTAGATCAATATCATCTTACTCTAGTTGTTAGGTAGATCAACTTCATCCTACTATAATTGATAAGTAGCTCACATTCATCCTACTGCAGTTGTTAGGTAGATCAACTTCATCCTACTCTAGTTGTTAGGTAGATCAACTTCCTCCTACTGTAGTTGTAAGGTAGATCAACTTCATCCTACTGTAGTTGTTAGGTAGATCAACTTCATCCTACTCTGTTGTTTGTGGATAAGGAACTATGCCTCCCCTTTTCCATTTTCTAGGCCTGTTGTTCCCTCTCTCCTCCTGTTGTTCCCTCTCCCCTCCTGCTGTTCCATCTCTTCTCCTGCTGTTCCCTCTCTCCTCCTGCTGTTCTCTTTCTCCTCCTGTAATTCCCTCTCTCCTCCTGCTGTTCACTCTCTCCTCCTGCTGTTCAATCTCCTGTTGCTCCCTCTCTCCTCCTGCTGTTCCATCTCTTCTCCTGCTGTTCCCTCTCTCCTCCTGCCGTTCCCTCCCTCCTCCTGCAATTCCCTCTCTCCTCCTGCTGTTCCCTCTCTCCACCTGTTGATCCCTCTCTCCTCCTGCTGTTCAATCTCCTCCTGTTGCTCCCTCTCTCCTCCTGCTGTTCCCTCTCTCCTCCTGTTGATCCCTCTCTCCTCCTGTTGCTCCCTCTCTCCTCCTGCTGTTCCCTCTCTCCTCCTGCCGTTCCCTCCCTCCTCCTGCAATTCCCTCTCTCCTCCTGCAATTCCCTCTCTCCCCCTGTTGCTCCCTCTCTCCTCCTGTTGCTCCCTCTCTCCTCCTGCTGTTCCCTCTCTTCTCCTGCTGTTCCCTCTCTCCTCCTGAAATTCCCTCTCTCCTCCTGCTGTTCCCTCTCTCCTCCTGCAATTCCCTCTCTCCTCCTGTTGTTCCCTCTCTCCTCCTGATGTTCCCTCTCTTCTCCTGTTGTTCCCTCTCTCCTCCTGCTGTTCCCTCTCTCCTCCTGCTGCTCCCTCTCTCCTCCTGCTGTTCCCTCTCTCCTCCTGCTGTTCTCTTTCTCCTCCTGCTGTTCCCTCTCTCCTCCTGATGTTCCCTCTCTGCTCCTGCTGTTCCCTCTCTCCTCCTGCTGTTCTCTTTCTCCTCCTGCTGTTCCCTCTCTCCTCCTGTTGTTCCCTCTCTCCTCCTGCTGTTCCCTCTCTCCTCCTGTTGTTCCCTCTCTCCTCCTGTTGTTCCCTCTCTCCTCCTGTTGTTCCCTCTCTCCTCCTGTTGTTCCCTCTCTCCTCCTGCGGTTCCCTCTCTCCTCCTGCTGTTCCATCTCTTCTCCTCTTTTTCCCTTTTTCCTCCTGCTGTTCACAGTTATGTGCAACTCAAAACAACACACACACACACACACACACACACACACACACACACACACACACACACACACACACACACACACACACACACACACACACACACACACACACACACACACACACACACACACACACACACACACACACAGTGACCCATATAGCATTGTTTGTCTGTAAAGTTTACTAGACTGGCAGCATGCTGGCTTTGATCCTCAGCCTTACGTAATTAAGTCAGATTAGTTAGCTCCCACTCACAAACTCACACACTCACACGCAACCAGTCTCCCAGCCTCCCAGTACATAGCCACAGATTCATATGTAGGTAGAATCTCTGTCAGAGCCAAAAAAAACAGTCTGCCAGGAATTAAGCTTAGATATTACAGAGCTAACTACTGTTATAAGCTCATGTGATAGAACAGGAGCAATGCAGACAAAAACTATTGTCACACATAAAGCTCAGCTATGCAAGAGTAAAATACTGTCAGTCAGAAAGTGCAACTATGAAAATGTGTCCTACTGCCAGACCATAGAAATGGAACAGATAGAAGAACTAGTGTGAGAACCAAAAACACACACACACCACACACAAACACACTATAAACATGAGTTATGCAGCAGGAAACTATTGAATCGATACTATCTAAACTATGTAGGAGTATGATACTGTCCCTCACAAAGCTAAGATATGCAGGAGAGGGGGAGAGAGAGAGAACACTACTATCAGATGTGCTGTAGTTGTGGTAGAGGGGTAACAGGTAGAGATGTAAAGTGTCAGATACCGTGTCTGTACTGACCCATACGTCAGACATTAGCTGAGCTATGCAGTACCACACTAACAACCTGTATATGTGGACAGTGGGAAGCAGTAGACCGTCTGGAAAGAGCTGCATGTTTCCACCTTGTCTATGGGGTTCCCCGGGGTCATCTAAGTTGGCTTTGGCAACACTGGGTGTTAGCTAACTTTACGTGTGTGTTGTGTTATTGTTGTGTATCTGAATGTTTGTGTGTTAGTAAAAAATAACATCTGTTGTACTGCCAGTCCATTGGCCAGACAGTTTTATGATGTTTTCCCTATTCTCCATTCCCCAAACCATAGACCACCACAGCCAATCAAATCACATCAATGCCCCCCCCAGAGCCAATCAGACCGCATGTCCAGCAATGACATCACCGTCTCCAGCATAAACTGCCCTGATCACTGTAGAGAGGGAGAGAGAGAGAGAGAGAGTCAGTAATCAAATACAGGCACTAAATCCCACCTCCATTTTAGATGTCTATCTTGCTGTTTGTCTCTTTCTAACTCTCTATGTTACTCTGTCTGTCTTGCTGTTTGTCTCTTTCTCCCTCTCTATGTTACTCTGTCTATCTTTACTGTTTGTCTCTTTCTCTCTCTCTATGTTACTCTGTCTGTCTTGCTGTTTGTCTCTTTCTCCCTCTCTATGTTACTCTGTCTGTCTTGGTGTTTGTCTCTTTCTCCCTCTCTATTTTACTCTGTCTGTCTTGCTGTTTGTCTCTTTCTCCCTCTCTATGTTACTCTGTCTATCTTTACTGTTTGTCTCTTTCTCCCTCTCTATGTTACTCTGTCTGTCTTGCTGTTTGTCTCTTTCTCTCTCTATGTTACTCTTTCTGTCTTGCTGTTTGTCTCTTTCTCCCTCTCTATGTTACTCTGTCTATCTTGCTGTTTGTCTCTTTCTCCCTCTCTATGTTACTCTGTCTATCTTTACTGTTTGTCTCTTTCTCCCTCTCTATGTTACTCTGTCTGTCTCGCTGTTTGTCTCTTTCTCCCTCTCTATGTTACTCTGTCTATCTTTACTGTTTGTCTCTTTCTCCCTCTCTATGTTACTCTGTCTGTCTTGCTGTTTGTCTCTTTCTCTCTCTATGTTACTCTTTCTGTCTTGCTGTTTGTCTCTTTCTCCCTCTCTATGTTACTCTGTCTATCTTTACGGTTTGTCTCTTTCTCCCTCTCTATGTTACTCTGTCTATCTTGTTGTTTGTCTCTTTCTCCCTCTCTATGTTACTCTGTCTGTCTTGCTGTTTGTCTCTTTCTCTCTCTATGTTACTCTTTCTGTCTTGCTGTTTGTCTCTTTCTCCCTCTCTATGTTACTCTTTCTGTCTTGCTGTTTGTCTCTTTCTCTCTCTCTATGTTACTCTGTCTATCTTGCTGTTTGTCTCTTTCTCCCTCTCTATGTTACTCTGTCTGTCTTGCTGTTTGTCTCTTTCTCTCTCTCTGTGTTACTCTGTCCGTTTTGCTGTTTGTCTCTTTCTCCCTCTCTATGTTACTCTGTCTGTCTTGCTGTTTGTCTCTTTCTCCCTCTCTATGTTACTCTGTCTATCTTTACTGTTTGTCTCTTTTTTCCTCTCTATGTTACTCTGTCTGTCTTTACTGTTTGTCTCTTTCTCCCTCTCTATGTTACTCTGTCTGTCTTGCTGTTTGTCTCTTTCTCTCTGTCTATGTTACTCTGTCTGTCTTTGCTGTTTGTCTCTTTCTCTCTCTCTATGTTACTCTTTCTGTCTTGCTGTTTGTCTCTTTCTCCCTCTCTATGTTACTCTTTCTGTCTTGCTGTTTCTCTTTCTCCCTCTCTATGTTACTCTTTCTGTCTTGCTGTTTCTCTTTCTCCCTCTCTATGTTACTCTTTCTGTCTTGCTGTTTCTCTTTGTCCCTCTCTATGTTACTCTTTCTGTCTTGCTGTTTGTCTCTTTCTCTCTCTCTGTTACTCTCTCTGTCTTGCTGTTTGTCTCTTTCTCCCTCTCTATGTTACTCTGTCTGTCTTTACTGTTTGTCTCTTTCTCCCTCTCTATGTTACTCTGTCTGTCTTTACTGTTTGTCTCTTTCTCCCTCTCTATGTTACTCTGTCTATCTTTACTGTTTGTCTCTTTTTCCTGCCTCCTCTCTACTCATTTTACATTACATGAGTCATTTAGCAGATGCTCTTATCCAGAGGAACTTAAGCCGGGATTCAATGTTTGTGGAGATCACATTCACGGTAAACACTGCATATGTCGGCTCAATCAACATATGTTAAATAAAGGTTAAATAAAAAAAAATTAAATAACATTCGGAAATGACCTTTAAAGGCCGCAATACCTATCACCCGCGATCAGATTGAATCTGGGCCTTACAGTCTTGTGCTCCTGCGTTGATCTGCATCATGTCATGCTGTTTAGTTCAGTATCTGTGCTGTGGAGTGAATCTGTTGAACTTTCAACAACATGAATAAATAATAATAATGCTTTTTTTGTTTTTTTACTCAGACGGGGTCTCAACTTACAATAGTAGAATACACAAGTTGCAAGTTAGAAATGTGGATGTGAATCTGCAGTTTCTCTCTTGTTTTGTCAATCACTGACAGTCACTCAATTAGCCATGTCAGCTAAACATTTTTAGATTGATAAGTTAGTCTAGTCCACATGTCAAACTCATTCCACCGAGGGCCTAGTGTCTGCAGGTTTTTGCTCCACCCTTGATTGATGAATTAAGGTACTAATTAGTAAGGAACTCGCCTGGTTGTCTAGGTCTTAATTGAAAGGAAAAACCAAAATCCTGCAGACACTCGGCCCTCCATGGAATGAGTTCGACACACCCTGGACCGGACCCAGAGGCACTGACCTCCAGGGTGCCTCCATTGATTTTGTTAGTCACTCTCACTCAGATATCATTAACATGGCATAAGTCAGGGCAAAATGTGTAGATGCAGAAAAATAGCTTTAAAACTGCAACATTTTCTCTACGCCCCATGGCAAAATGTGTAGAATTGCAGGAAAAATAAACTTTATTAAAACACATTTTTTTCTCCTAGCCATCAAGAGGGGGGCCACTAAAAATGTTTGCCCACTTGGTGGTGGGCATCGCTTAGGGAACCCAAATCTCGCTTAAGGCCCCCAAAAGGCTAGAGAGGCCAGGGGGTTAATGTGCATGTCAACAGAATGAGTCATCATGGAGTTCTGTCGGTTGATCACCCAGTAAAGACTGATTTGATCTCTCTCTCTCTGTCTCTCTTGTGCGCTCTCTCTCTCTCTCTCTCTCTGTGACTCTCTCTCTCTCTCTCTGTGTGTCTCTCTCTCTCTCTCTCTCTGTCTCTCTCGTGCACTCTCTCCCTCTCTCTCTGTCTCTCACGTGCGCTCTCTCTCTCTCTGTGTCTGTGTGTCTGTGTGTCTGTGTGTCTGTCTCTCTCTCTCTCTCTCTCTCTCTCTCTCTCTCTCTACTGTATCTCCATCCCTCTCTCCATCTTTCTCCCACTCTCTCTCTCTCTCTCTCTCTCTCTCTCTCTCGCTCTTGCTGTATCTCCCTCCCTCCATCTCTCCCTCTCCCTCCCTCTTTCTTTCTCTCTCTGTCTCTCTCTCTGTGTCTCTCTCGTGCGCTCTCTCTCTCTCTCCCTCTCTCTCTCTCTCTCTCTCTCTGTCTCTCTCTCTTACTGTATCTCCCTTCCTCAATCTCTCTCTCTCTCTCTCTCTCTCTCTCTCTCTCTCTCTCTCCCTCCCTCTCTCTCTCTCTCTCTCTGTCTCTCTCTCTCTCTCTTTCTCATTCCATCCTTTCTTTCTCTGCCTCTGTCTCTCCATCCTCCTCATTCTCTCTCTGGTTCTTTATTTTCTCACACATATAGAGACAGTTCTGTCCATATTTGAGTTTAGGCTCAGAGTCTGTAATCCGATTTAGGTGGGTCCCATATCACAGGGTCTATCTGTGTACAAAGGCTTCATTCAGAAGCCATACATAACAGTTGTTATCTATGTGTCATACTGGAGGACCAAAGTCTCTCTAGCAGCTACATTAAACACAGCTGCATCTTTCTCTTCCAGTAAAGAAGATGAGGAGGAAGACTTGGGCTGAAAACGGGAAAGGTTTGTCCTCTTTTCACCCCTCGTTGGTCTCTCTGACTCAACTTCTCCATTTCTTAATTCCTCTACTATATTACCTCTACTATACTCCTGTCTGTTATCCCAAAACCTGCTCTGAGATTCAACACTTCAGTGTGTGTGTGTGTGTGTGTGTGTGTGTGTGTGTGTGTGTGTGTGTGTGTGTGTGTGGGGGGGGGGGGGGGGGGGGGGGGGGGGTGTACCTGAGAAGATGGTGCGTTCTATTAAATGTGTGTTGCATGGAAAAGGGATGAGAGAAAATACATGTGTGTGTGTGTGTAAGTTGTGTGTAACTATTCTTGACCCAAAGTTTTACAAGATCTCTGGAAGTTTCTGGGTGGTCTGGAGTGGAGGGTACTGGAGGGGATTGGTGTTGGGGTGCCTGCAGGCAGTTTTATGTGTGTGTGTGTGTGTGTGTGTGTGTGTGTGTGTGTGTGTGTGTGTGTGTGTGTGTGTGTGTGTGTGTGTGTGTGTGTGTGTGTGTGTGTGTGTGTGTGTGTCCCAGCTAGCACATAACGTTCTGAGAACGATATGTTTGTTAGAGCTTGGTGAGAGCATGGTCATCCAATAGTTATTTTGCCTTCCCCCAGGCACATTCTCAACACATTTAAGAAACTTGACAAAAATATACACTACCGTTCAAAAGTTTGGGGTCACTTAGAAATGTCCTTGTTTTTGAAAGAAAAGCACATTTGTTGTCCATTAAAATAACATCAAATTGAACAGAGATACCAGTTTTGTTGCTTCTTTAATCAGAACGATATTTTTCAGCTGTGCTAACATAATTGCAAAAGGGTTTTCTTATGATCAATTAGCCTTTTAAAATGATAAACTTGGATTAGGGGGCGGCAGGTAGCCTAGTGGTTAGAGCGTTGGACTAGTAACCGAAAGGTTGCAAGATTGAATCCCTGAGCTGACAAGGTAAAATCTGTTGTTCTGCCCCTGAACAAGGCAACCCACTGTTCCTAGACCATCATTGAAAATAAGAATTTGTTCTTAACTGACTTGCCTAGTTAATATGGTGGAACCCCTCGACAACATTCCGCTGAAAAGGCAGAGCGCGAAATTCAAAAATATATTTTTAAGAAATATGTAGTGCAATACACCAAAGTGCAATACACCAAATTAAATATAAACTTCTTGTTAATCTACCCATTGTGTCCCTTTTCAAAAAAGCTTTACAGCGAAAGCACACCATATGATTATGTTAGGTCAGAGCTTAGTCACAAAAACAGACACAGACATTTTCCAGCCAAAGAGAGGAGTCACAAAAAGCAGAAATAGAGATAAAATGAATCACTATCCTTTGATGATCTTCATCAGATGGCACTCATAGGACTTCATGTTACACAATACATGTATGTTTTGTTCGATAAAGTTCATATTTATATCCAAAATCTCTGTTTACATTGGCGCTTTATGGTCAGTATTGTTGTGCCTTGAAAACATCTAGCGAATTTTCAGAGAGCCACATCAATTTACAGCAATACTGATAATAAACTTTGATAAAAGATACAACTATTATGCACAGAATTATAGATATACTTCTCCTTAATGCAATCGCTGTGTCAGATTTTCAAAAAAGCTTTACAGCGAAAGCACATCACAAAAAGCAGAAATAGAGATAAAATTAATCACTATCCTTTGATGATCTTCATCAGAATGCACTCCCAGAAATCTCAGTTCCACAATAAATGTTTGCTGTGTTTGATCAAGTCCATCATTTATGTCCAAATACCTCCTTTTGTTAGCACGTTTGGTAAACAAATCCAAACTCACGAAGCGAGGGCAGGTCCAGTTGAAAGTTCAGACGAAAAGTTCAAAAAGTTATATTACAGTTCGTATAGAATCAATCTTTAGGATGTTAGGATGTTTTTAACATAAATCTTCAATAATGTTCCAACCGGAGAATTCCTTTGTCTTTAGAAATGCAATGGAATGCAAGCTCACTCTCACGTGAGCGCGCGTGATCAGCTCATGGCACTCTGGCAGGCCTCTGGTTGATTCAGCTCTCATCTCACTTCACAGTAGAAGCCTCAAACAAGGTTCTAAAGACTATTGACATCTAGTGGAAGCCTTAGGAAGTGCAATATGACCCCATAGACACTGTATATTTGATAGGCAATGAGTTGAAAAACTACAAACCTCAGATTTCCCACTTCCTGGTTGGATTTTTCTCAGGTTTTCGCCTGCCATATGAGTTCTGTTATACTCACAGACATCATTCAAACAGAGTGTTTTCTATCCAATACTACTAATAATATGCATATATTCGCTTCTGGGCCAGAGTAGCAGGAAGTTTACTCTGGGCACGCTTTTCATCCGAACGTGAAAATGCTGCCCCCTATCCCAAACAGGTTTTAAATAAAGGTCAAATAAAAATGAGCTAACACAACATGCCATTGGAACACAGTCAATGGTTGCTGATAATGGGCGTATGTACGCGTAGGTAGATATTCCATAAAAAATCAGCTGTTTCCAGCTACAGTAGTCATTAACAATGTCTACACTGTATTTCTGATCAATTTGATGTTATTTTAATGCACAAAAAATATGCTTTTCTTTCAAAAACAAGGACATTTCTAAGTGACCCCAAACTTTTGAACGGTAGTGTATATAAATGTATTTTCTTGGTATTTCATTCATTTAACAGACTTTAAACATTTAAACATGGTTACATTTAATTAAAATGTTAACGTTCTAGGAGCGTTCTCCAACTGGTTTGATGGCGTTGCAGTGGATAACAGCCATCTTAACTTATTGTCTCCACCATCATTTCCTGTGACCGAAACAGCGATCACTACTCGTTATTGTTATTCGTTATGGAGCATATGACAAATACAATTGATTTTGAATTTGATTTGACATTGGGAATGTTCTCAAATAGTTCAGAGAACGTTAAGAAACAATGTTCTTCTGTGGGAATTTGAGTACTTCAGCATAACGTTTTCAGTAGGTTTCCTCATAGTTCAATTTAAAGTCATGTTCTCAGAACATTAAGAAAATGTTCCATAAAAACCACAAGAAAACTTTAGTAACATTAATAGAATGTTCTAAGAATGTTATTTAAAAAGATATACATTCCATTCGCCTGGTGGTGCAGGGGACTAATTCTATGGATAGAGGACAGATGATCATAGGTTTGAATCTCACTGACGCCATGCCACAATAGAAAATAAATGAATTTCCATGTGTCCTATCCGTGCATTGAGTTCAAAACAGTTCACCCAAGCTAGCAGTCGTTTTGAAACATTCAGTGAAAGTTTTAATTAAGTTATTTCAAAAACCTCCAAATAACCTCTACATTTCGTTCAAAACATTCACAACATTTAGAAAATGTTCTTAAAACGTTACTAACTTAACTTCAAATAGCATACAATTTCTGTTCTCAGAACGTTAATAAAACCTGAAAATGTACATTCAGGCAAAATGTTCACTTCCATTCTCAGAATGTTTTTAAAAAAATGCAGTTTTACTGGTCAGGAAACGTATGGCTTTGTTCCCAGAACCAATGGGAAACCAAAGACTTACGTTCCAAAACATCCAAGACGCCAAATGTGCTAGCTGGTGTGTATGTTGTGTGTGTGTGTGTTTAGTCAGGCTGTCACGTGCACTCTGTGTCTATGAAGGCGTGGGCCTCTTACCCATCATGCCCTGTGGTACTGTCGCCTGTGGGACATTTTTGCATCAGTCCTCCCACAACTTTACTAGCTTCCCCAGAATGCAGTTGACCCAGGTGTCAATAACCGCCCCAACCTGAACTCAAATCATCCATCTCACATCTGCTATATTACATGCATGGAGGCACGGACACACGCATGAACACACACACAAATACACACGCAGAGACACACACATGCACACACACCACTCTCTCACCACCCTGAACACAAATCATCCATCGCACTCTGCTTTGAGACAGGCATGGCCTCAGGGCACCTAAACAAACCTGCATTCACACAGACCTCGTTAGAGCTTGTGCTACATCTCGGTTCGCATATCCCTTGATTACCAATGGTAACCAGGCTAGCTATGCTAGCAGGTATTGGAAGTCCATTTGTCTTTAGGAAGTCTCATTCATCATATCAGATTAGCATAACCAGTGCACTCCATCACCAGGAAAGGTTGACAGTTTTGTGTTCAACAGACTGTAACGCGGGCTGGTGCATCAATTCAAACCAAACCCAATACAGTAGTGCCAATCAACATGTACTGTATAGCCTCACTTTTATCCATGGAATATGACAATGTTGTTAAAATCAGGATACAAATGTCAGATTTAGTCTGGGCCCAGATATACATTTAAGTGTTTTTTCTATGCAATGCACCCATGCTGTCTTTGTGGTAAAATATATGGTTTGCAGGCACTCTGGTTGGAGTGTACAGTAGGTGTGTATTGTATCTTATGCATGTGAGTTGTTTTCACTTGCTTGCTTTAGTGCAGCATAGTGTGTGTGTGCTCACCTTGTGTGTGTGTGTACCGAGTGTGTGTTTTACGAGCTGCGAGTACAGTGTAAGTGTTTGATGGTACGTGTGAAGAGTTTGCAGAATGTGTGTGTTTGGTTCGGTATGCGAGTGCGTGTGTGTCTCTGACTGTTTGTGTGTTTTTATGGGGGTCCAGTGCAGGCCGTGTGTTTTTTAAGGGGGCGAAACAGCTGCCTTTTACTGCCCCAGGGGCTAATAAACAGGCAGAGAAGGGCAGTTATCTACCCCTTTTACTGGCCAGGACGGGACTTTACTGAGGTCACACTGTAACTACACACAGCTGCAGAGGGAGATAGAATAAGAGAGCGAGAGCGAGAGAGAGAGAGAGATATTTATTTGCTTATTTATTTTATCTTGTGTCCTTTAACCATTTGTACATTGTTAAAACACTGTATATATATATATAATATGACATTTGTAATGTCTTTACTGTTTTGAAACCTCTGTATGTGTAATGTTTACTGTTAATTTTTGTTGTTTTTCACTTTATATATTCACTTTGTATGTTGTCTACCTCACTTGCTTTGGCAATGTTAACACATGTTTCCCATGCCAATAAAGCCCTTGAATTGAATTGAATTGAATTGAATTGAGAGAGAGAGAGAGAGAGAGAGAGAGACGGGACAGAAGTGGAGAATGGTGCAGTGAGATTGTTCCTATGAGACTAAGGGAGGGGTTTCATATGGTGTCAGTGAATATATGGGAAATGCCAAATTAAATAGAGTCTGTAGACCTTAAAGAGGCATTAGTAACAGCATAGATCAACCCAGTGGAAGCAGAGACCAAGCCAACACTGGATCATATCCCATAGTCCCTCTAACACTCCACAGTCCACAGGTCTGGGTTTCCCCTAACAGATAAAACCTGGGGAGTTGTAGCTTAGGGGTCAAACATGAGAGAAAGACCATTTTGAACATTTCTAAATTCCTTTCCGTGTACCTCTCTCTTTTCCATTTCCTCTACCTCTATCACCCTGCTCTGTGAGTGAGAGTGTCTCCAGTTCTCTTCAATTTCCAGGTTTTCCTTAAAGATTCTGCTCCTCGTTAAGCACATCTGCTGCCAATCAACAGTACCCTATAATCCCATTGGCATTTCCTGCCTGTCGGGACACGCCTCCTGACCCTTTTTTTCTGGTCATTGATTGGCCGGATTGGTTGGGCCCCACCCTGGCCATCTCTGGGTTCCAACTGGCCAACTCAACTGTCCATCAAATAGAGTCATGTTCAACTTCATTCCACTTATCATCATCATCTTTAACTTAACTTGCCTTAACGACAGATGTGTTTGTGTGATTTCAGAGATGAAGGACTGACATTGAAGTGAATGTCTGTGTGCCCGCGCGTGCATGTGTGTGTGTGTGTGTGTGTGTGTGTGTGTGTGTGTGTGTGTGTGTGTGTGTGTGTGTGTGTGTGTGTGTGTGTGTGTGTGTGTGTGTGTGTGTGTGTGTGTGTGTGTGTGTGTGTGTGTGTGTGTGTGTGTGTGTGTTGGAACTGCTAACAGAAGTAGGGAAACTTCCAGAAATATGTTGAACCTAAATATCCAGCACCAGAGCACTGGCAATGCCCAGCACTGTTACCATGTGGAACTCCAATCAGGACAACACAGATAATAGGACTGATACATCCTCTGGGATCAATATGTAAAGCTATACTCTACAGTCATCTCTAGGAGAGCCAGGAAGACTCTGCTCAGATCTGTGAAACAGCTCTCACAGTGAGAGAGTGAATGGAGAAGGGGGAGAGAGAGAGAGAGAGAGAGAGAGAGAGAGGGGATGAATGGAGAAGGAGGGAGGAGAGAGGATGACTGAGAAGGGGGAGAGAGAGAGAGAGGATGAATGGAATTGACGGGAAAGTGAGAGAGAAGAAGGGAGGTGGGAGAGGAAAAGGAGAGTCTGAGGGGGCGGAGAGAGACAGACAAGTTATTCTTGTTGCAGACAGCTGAGACAAAGTCTAAAATAAGATGTGTACTAGCTAGGGCTGTGACGGTCATGTAATTTTGGATGATGCTAATTGGCCAGCCAAATGACCCCCGTCTCCCTAATAACCGTTCCAAGTAGCACATAATACAACATATATTTGTATTTATTTTATTTTCTTTTTGACACATTTTCTCCCCCTCTGCTCCTGACTGCATGTGCTTAGAATGATTCATTATATTTCTATGTGTGCTGTTGCTGCATTGTTGGGGCGTTGGCACCCCAAGACTTGTTTGCTACAACACCTTTCAGCAAGGAGCAACCATGTTACCGCGGAAACAGACTCAACCACACGAATGCCCGGCCGTTCTATTTATTTTTTAAACGATTATGACAGTTGTTTAACTTTTATGACGGTCTTCATCCATAACCGCCGGTTACACAGTTATATGGTAATTGTGCCAGCACTAGTACTAATGTGTGTGTGTGTGTGTGTGTGTGTGTGTGTGTGTGTGTGTGTGTGTGTGTGTGTGTGTGTGTGTGTGTGTGTGTGTGTGTGTGTGTGTGTATTTAGACGCCAACGGTGAGTTACAGTTATACTCACAAACCATGAAGCGGTATTTACCAGTAAAATCTTAGTCCTTGAGTATTTACAGATGAAACATCGCCCTGTCTGTTGCCGGAGAATGTTCCTGCAGACATCTAAAACTTGTTGTGTAGTTGAGGTTTAAAAGGGCTTCTGAAGTTTGTAATTTCCACTTTAAAATTTCAGACTTGATTTTTCCTTACGAAAAATGTACCAACCATTAGTCATAATCCAGATAATAATTCACATTTCCTGTTTCTGCAGGATTATTTTCCTGCTGTAGCAAACTGGCTCAAATTAAGATCCTACATCGGTACTGTTTGTGTGTGTGGGCAACTGTGTGTGTAAGTAAGTGTGCGAGCATGCGTTCATGTGCATGTCAAGATGTGTGTGTGTGTTACCAAAAACCCAAACCGTATGTAGTCAACATCGTGTTTTATTGTCTTCCCATAGAAAGTATAATTTCCTATGATCAGATTTTATATAAAAGAGACAAAGTAAAAACCATAGCAACACGGTATCAGATCTAGTGTAATAAATATACAACTTTATCGACTTAGAGATAAGAGGGAAGAGAGAAGGAGAAAGAGAAACAAAGTAACTGACCTTATAACTGGAAGAGCTCATAGACAGGTTTACACAACTACAAATATAGTCCGACACTGATACACACACTTAGACCAACTCCACTGACTAGCACGTACACACACACATACACACACATACACACACACACATGGATCAACAACCTTGCACGTACAAAGACTCAGAAAAATACACAATTTCAGGTTTACGACCTCACTGAGTAAGTGGACAGAACATTGGCAAGACTGACTTTAATAGATATAGGTCAACTAGACTGGGTTCAATCCCATGGCTTTGTGACAGATATACTGGAGTTAAACTAGATTCTACAAGCTGATTTCACCCTGCCCATTCTGGCTGGGGGTTTGTGGAGTGAGTGAGTGAGTGAGTGAGTGGTGAGATAGATGGAAGGATGAAGAGTTGTCTTCTCTTTCACTCTCGTACGTAGACTCTGGTGCACACCACATCGTCTGCACTCATGGTCTGGAATGAGAGGAATTTTTAGATGTATTTAATATAGGTATTCATATCCAAGGAATTTATAAAGATGTGCAGTATTCAATAGAAGCATTCATATCCAACATTAACACCGTCTCAATCCGACCTGTTCAGTCCCTGTCTGTGACTGTGTCTCTTCCAACAAGAGATGTCCTGAACGACTCCTTATGGTTCTGTATTACAACGTTTTGGCCTTTTTTTTACCATGGAAACCATACGATTTTAGATCTAAGTTGACTAATTGAATTAGAAGCCAAACACTCAGCATGAGAGATGGAATGATCAGACAGACCACATATTGTGCAATTCATCAGATGCATTTGTTCATGGTCCTTGACAAATGGGAAAACAAACGGATTCCAGGAAACGAGGGAGTTGTCTCTGGTTTGACGGGTTCACTTGTGTTCGCTCTAACGACACGTCTTTTTACAGAGTGGCAGTTTTCATTTTGAGTTTCATGTCACTCCACACAGTGGAACACATGATGATCATTAGCTGTACCCTAACTAAACCAGTCAGATAAACACTCCACACAGTGGAACACATGATGATCATTAGCTGTACCCTAACTAAACCAGTCA
>NC_143024.1:20407500-20410000 GCF_057628025.1 Oncorhynchus mykiss
CCACACCCCACACACTACTCACACACCCACACACACTGCTCACACACCCACACACACTATTCACACACCCACACCACACACACTATTCACACACCCACACCCCACACACTACTCACACACCCACACACACTACTCACACACCCACAACACCACACACTATTCACACACCCACACCCACACACACTATTCACACACCCACACCCACACCCCACACACTACTCACACACCCACACCACACACACATTACTCACACACCCACACCCCACTCACACACCCACACCACACACACACTACTCACATACCCATACCACACACACACACACTCACACACACACACTACTTACATCCACACCACACAAACACACTCACACAGACGGTCAGGGTTAAAGGTCAAAGAGCAGAGGCCATAGGAAACTTTGGAACGGGGTAGACAGAGGAAGAGGGGGAGGAGGGATGAGGGAGGAGTGGTGACAGGTTGCATCCAGCCGCGCTCTAGCCTCTAATGAAACCCAAAGGATCATGGGATCATTCCTCACTGTCAGTCACACCAATAGCTAGGTACATTGTGTGTGTGTGTGTGTGTGTGTGTGTGTGTGTGTGTGTGTGTGTTTTAGCATCCAAGTGTGTGCAGATAGAGTTGCCTCTGTTCTCTCTAGAGAGTCTGGCCAAATATTTCTGCTCCTCACCATGCCAGTAGGTCTGTGTGCACATCTGCGTCTGTGAATGTCCTGCGCCTGTGTGTGTGTGTGTGTGTGTGTGTGTGTGTGTGTGTGTGTGTGTGTGTGTTTGTGTGTGTGTGTGTGTGTGTGTGTGTGTGTGTGTGTGTGTTTGTGTTTGTGTGTGTGTGTGTGTGTGTGTTTGTGTGTGTGTGTGTGTGTGTGTGTGTGTGTGTGTGTGTTTGTGTGTGTGTGTGTGTGTGTGTGTGTGTGTGTTTGTGTGTGTGTGTGTGTGTTTGTGTGTGTGTGTGTGTGTGTGTGTGTGTGTGTGTGTGTGTGTGTGTGTGTGTGTGTGTGTGTGTGTGTGTGTGTGTGTGTGTGTGTGTGTGTGTGTTTGTGTTGTGTGTGTGTGTGTGTGTGTGTATCCTCTCCTCTCTGTCTGTCTGTCTGAGTTACTTTCCTCACATACAGTCCCTCCCTTTTATGGGTACAGCTCTCCTTCTCCTACCTTCACACTCACACACACACACACACACACACACACACACACACACACACACACACACACACACACACACACACACACACACACACACACACACACACTCACACACACACTCACACACTCACACTCACACACACACACACACACACTCACACTCACACACACACCACATCTCCCTGGCCTATCTCTCTGTCAGTTTCATTTCATCATCTTTTCTTTCTTCTTTTGTTTGACCCTTTTTCCTTTCTATCCTCTGGCCCCCACCTCACCCCCTTCTCTATCTCTCAGCACGCTACCCCTCACACACACCCCTCGCGTGGTTAATGATGGGTAAAGACGGAGAGCAGATTTATGTTAATTGGTGCCTCAGTCAAACCAGGAAATTGGAATGCGCGCGACCGGCCGGTGATGCGCCACTGACTCCGGTTATTCCGGCAGGAACAATGGTGGCATTTAGAACTAGTTCATAACACAGACACATATTGCACTTTTGCGCATGAACACAGGCTTCTCTCTCTCGATCCTCCCTCCCATATGTGCTTATGTGTTGATATACATATATTACTGGTATGCCCTTGTATTTTAGTAAAAATAATAAAATTGGCAACCACTGACAGACACACTCACACACCCTGACAGATAAATGAACAGGCGTTGTCTTTTTATTCCATGCAAACTGCTGCAGGTGTGGAGCAAGGCCTTTAAGATTGAGAATGAAATGACAGTGAAACAGCTCTTAGTTTCGGCATGCGGGCTGATAATATTCCAAATGTCACGTCATAACGGACTCTTCTCTCTGAAGCGTCTGATTCTTCCGATCCCACACACACACTTGCACGATGTGATGTTATTTTTCTCCGCGCGGTGACACGGACAGAGGTGCCGCCGTTTGTCTCCATTGTCTGGCGGAGTAAGGCGAGGGGGAGGGGAGGCTGGCTGGGGGAGCGGGGCAGTGAGGGGAGGGGGAGAGAAGGATGAAGCTGGCTGGGGGGCGGAGGGGTGGGGCAAGCATCGCCAGAATTACAAAGACCCCCCACTCACGCGACGCACAGAGTGCACCACATGTCTGATTAATAAGTGCATGCATGAACCATTGTGTGTGTGTGTGTGTGTGTGTGTGTGTGTGTGTGAGAGAGAGAGAGAGACGTATCTGACCAATGTATTAGTGTGTTCAGATAGCTATATTCAATCAGTAATAATTAAATAACTGCTAGAATAATAGGCTAGAATAAAGTTAGGGATATATGTACCACAAATATTTACCACCATCCCCTTCATCGCCATCATCATCATCACCACCACCATCATTACCATCACTCACCCAGCGCTTTGAGAAGCT
>NC_143024.1:20417500-20515000 GCF_057628025.1 Oncorhynchus mykiss
GCATCACTACAGACACGCTGGTTCCATTTCAGGCTGTATCACAACCGGACGTGATTGAAAGTGCCATTGGGTGGCACTTAATTGGTCCAGCGCCATCGGGGTTTGGTCGGTCTACGCCGTCATTGTAAATAAGAATTTGTTCTTAACTGGCTTACCTAGTTAAATTTAAAAAATGAAAGAGAGAGAGGGACTATGCTACTGAAAATGAAATGTCAACCTCACTGAACATAAGATGATTGAACCACAGTGTGTGTAGAAACCTCACTCTGCCAAACATTTGTGATGTGGATCAGTGTACAGGATCTGTGGGTGTGTGTGTGTGTTTCAGTGTACAGGATCTGTGTGTGTATGTGTGTGTGTGTTTCAGTGTACAGGATCTGTGTGTGTGTGTGTGTGTGTGTTTCAGTGTACAGGATCTGTGTGTGTATGTTTCTGTGTTGAAATGTGTCTCTGCTAAACATTTGTTTCTGGTTTATCCTCCTGGGTAGAATCTTATCTTACAGGAATTAGTCCGAGAATAATAGAGGATACTGGAGACGGTTCTCTGGGACTTCCCAACCACACAAACACTTACCACACACAAACACTTACCACACACACACACACACACACACACACACACACACACAATAAATCTATAATAATTGTTATTATAATAATACAGCTGTGTGTGTGTGTGTGTGTGTGTGTGTGTGTGTGTGTGTGTGTGTGTGTGTGTGTGCGTGCGTGCGTGCGTGCGTGCGTGCGTGTGTGTGTGTGTGTGAGAGAGAGAGAGAGAGAGGGAGACCCGAGCTCCAGATGAGTGGCCAGTTGTGTCCAGATGCCTGCATTACTCACACTCCTTTTATCCTTTCATTATTCCCCCTCCCACCCATCTAATTTCCTCCCCCGTCTCTTTGTGGTTCAAATTATCACCCTCATTTGTTATGAGCTAGTCTAGACAAAGGGAGAACAGGAGGAGTGCAGGGGGGTGAGCAGGAGGGAGGTAAGAGGGAGAGCTGGAGGGAGAGCTGGAGGAGGACAGGAGGGTGAGCTGAAGTGTGAGCAGGAGGGGGGGTAGGATAGAGAGCAAGAGGGAGATCAGATGGGGGAGTAGGAGGGAGATTAGGAGGGAGAGCAGGAGGGAGATCAGATGGGGGAGTAGGAGGGAGATTAGGAGGGAGAGCAGGAGGGAGACCAGATGAGGGAGATTAGGAGGGAGATTAGGAGGGAGATTAGGAGGGAGAGCAGAAGGGAGATCAGATGGGGGAGTAGGAGGGAGATTAGGAGGGAGAGCAGGAGGGAGATCAGATGGGGGAGTAGGAGGGAGATTAGGAGGGAGATTAGGAGGGAGAGCAGGAGGGAGATCAGATGGGGGAGTAGGAGGGAGATTAGGAGGGAGAGCAGGAGGGAGATGCAAAAAGAGGGTTAGCAGAAGGGAGAGGTATTTGGGGGGAGAGGAGGAGGGGTGAATTGAGCGATAGAAGTAGAAGTTGCCCTTTGGGACAGATCTAGGATCAGTTTACTCTCCCGAAATTCTAACCTTATTTGTTAGGGGTAAATTGGCAAAACTGGCTATAGATCAGTGTCTAGGTGCAACTTCAACTCTACAACTTCCCCCCTGGTTCCTGCCCCCGCCCCCCTGGTCCCAGTCTTCTTCTCTTTATTTGCTAATCTACTTTATTTGCCAATCTGCTAATCTCCTGTCAGACAGTTCAGATAGAAGAAAGACAGTTCTGAAGTGCTCTCTGACAATGGCATTGTAAAATTGCATTGTACAAGTTACAGCTGAATTGCACTCGAATGCAATGTACTCAACAATGAGACAGTGAGAAGGAGGGGCGGATGAAGGGAGAAGAGGAGGAGGGGGATGAAGGGAGAAGAGAAGGAGGGAGAATGAAAAGAGAGGAGGAGGGAGAATGAAGAGAGGAGGAGATGGGATGAAAGGAGAAGAGGAGGAGGGGGATAAAGGGAGAAGAGGAGGGAGAATGAAGAGAGAAGAGGAGGAGGGGGGTGAAGGGAGAAGAGGAGGGGGGATGAAGGGAGAAGAGGAGGAGGGGGATGAAGGGAGAAGATGAGGAGGGAGAATGGAGAGAGGAGGAGATGGGATGAAGGGAGAAGAGGAGGAGGGGGATGAAGGGAGAAGAGGAGGAGGGGATGAAGGGAGAAGAGGAGGAGGGGGATGAAGGGAGAAGAGGATGGAGAATGAAGAGAGAAGAGGAGGAGGGGGGATGAAGAGAGAGGAGGAGATGGGATGAAGGGAGAAAAGGAAGAGGGGGATGAAGGGAGAAGAGGAGGAGGGGGATGAAGGGAGAAGAGGAGGAGGGAGAATAAAGGGAGAAGAGGAGGAGGGGGATGAAGGGAGAAGAGGAGGAGGGGGGGTGAAGGGAGAAGGGGAGGAGGGAGAATAAAGGGAGAGGAGGAGGAGATGGGATGAAGGGAGAAGGGGAGGAGGGAGAATGAAGGGAGAAGAGGAGGAGATGGGATGAAGGGAGAAGAGGAGGAGGGGGGGTGAAGGGAGAAGAGGGGGGGTGGTTAAGGGAGAAGAGGAGGAGGGGGATGAAGGGAGAAGAGGAGGGGGGATGAAGAGAGGAGAGTAGGCTGGGGGATGAAGGGAGAGGAGGAGGAGATGGGATGAAGGGAGAATAGGGGAATAAGGATGAAGGAGAAGATGAGGAGGGCGGATGAAGGGAGAAGAGGAGGGGGGATGAAGGGAGAAGAGGAGGAGCGGGATGAAGGGAGAAGAGAAGGAGCAGGGATGAAGGTAGAAGAGGAGGAGGGAGGATGAGACACTGGAGAGAAAGACAAGAACAGAATGAACAAGATGGAAGGGGGGAGAGGTAGAGTGAGCTGAAGAGGAAAACTGAGAAGAAAAACAAACAGTGTTTCCCATGCTCTCACCTCCTTTACATGCTGCAGTTTTCATTACTTTCATTGTTTTCTTTAACTTGAAAAAGGTTCAATAAAAGTGCAGGCCAGTTTTTATCACCTCAACCTCCACCCTCCTCCTCTCCCTGCACCCCTCCTCCATCCCCCATACCTCAACCTCCACCTTCCTCCATCCCTCAACCTCCTCCCTCCTCCATCCCTCAACCTCCACCCTCCTCCATCCCTCAACCTCCACCCTCCTCCATCCCTCAATCTCCAACCTCCCTCCATCCCTCATCTCTCCACCCTCCTCCATCACTCAACCTCCACCCTCCTCCATCCCTCATCTCTCCACCCTCCTTTCTCTGCACCCCTCCACCCTCCTCCTCTCCCTGCACCCCTCCTCCCTCCTCCATCCCCATCCCTCAACCTCCACCCTCCCCCATCCCTCAACCTCCTCCCTCCTCCATCCCTCAGCCTCCACCCTCCTCCATCCCTCAATCTCCACCCTCCTCCATCCCTCATCTCTCCATCCTCCTCCATCCCCCAGCCTCCACCCTCCTCCATCCCTCATCTCTCCACCCTCCTCCATCCCTCAACCTCCTCCCTCCTCCACTCCTCAACCTCCACCCTCCTCCATCCCTCAGCCTCCACCCTCCTCCATCCCTCAACCTCCACCCTCCTCCATCCCTCAGCCTCCACCCTCCTCCATCCCTCAACCTCCTCCCTCCTCTACCCCTCAACCTCCACCCTCCTCCATCCCTCAGCCTCCACCCTCCTCCATCCCTCAACCTCCTCTCTCCTCCACCCCTCAACCTCCACCCTCCTCCATCCCTCAACCTCCACCCTCCTCCACCCCTCAGCCTCCACCCTCCTCCATCCCTCAGCCTCCACCCTCCTCCATCCCTCAACCTCCACCCTCCTCCATCCCTCAGCCTCCACCCTCCTCCTCTCTCTGCACCCCTCCACCCTCCTCCTCTCTCTGCACCCCTCCACACTCCTCCTCTGCCTGCACCCCTCCACCCTCCTCCTCTGCCTGCACCCCTCCACCCTCCTCCATCCCTCAACCTCCACCCTCTTCCTCTGCCTGCACCCCTCCACCCTCCTCCTCTGCCTTACACCCCTCCTCCCTCCTCCTCTGCCTGCACCCTTCCACCCTTCTCCTCTGCCTACACCCTCCTCCTCTCCCTCCATCTCTCCACCCCTCCATGCACCCCTCTACCCTCCTCCTCTCCCTCCATCCCTCCACTGTCCTCCTCTCCTTGCTCCCCTCCACCCTCCTCCTCTCCCTCCATCCCTCCACTGTCCTCCTCTCCCTGCTCCCCTCCACCCTCCTCCTCTCCCTCCACTGTCCTCCTCTCCCTGCACCTCTCCACCCTCTTCCTCTCCCTCCATCCCTCCACTGTCCTCCTCTCCCTGCACCTCTCCACCCTCCTCCTCTCCTTCCATCCCTCCACTGTCCTCCTCTCCCTCCATCCCTCCACTGTCCTCCTCTTCCTGCACCCCTCCACCATCCTCCTCTCCCTCATCCCTCCACCCTCCTCTCCCTCCATCTCTCCACCATCCTCTTCTCCCTCCATCCCTCCACCCTCCTCTGTTTCCTCCATCTCTCAGCTCCTCCATTACATCTCACTCTGCACTCATTATTTTATTCTCTCATAGCCTTTCCTCTTTTCTCTCAGTGAATGATTGTTTCCTGCTTTTGCTTTTTCCTCTTTTGTGTATGTGCCCCGCACTCTTGTGTGTGTGTGTGTGTGTGTGTGTATGCATGTGTGCGTGTGTCTATGTGTGTGTGTGTATGCATGTGTGCGTGTGTGTGTGTGTATGCATGTGTGCGTGTGTGTGTGTGTGTATGCATGTGTGCGTGCGTGTGTGTGTATGCATGTGTGTGTGTATGCATATGTGCGTGTGTGTGTGTGTGTTTTGCCCTCTGATGTCACGGTTGTGTTATGACCAGTGCTCAACAGTCAACCTCTGACCGTTGCAAGTCCTCATGGGAGTTCTGACTGTACTAGATTCTGACCCTATAATGACTGTTTTGTTTCACCTCACTGTGACTCAGAATAGATAGAGACTGTGACAGTACGCAAATAACCAGTTTTGTGTGTGTGACACCATAAGTCTCTCTGCAGGTTGTTTTCACATATATCACCTACACCAGATATCTGCATGTTACTATTCAGTGAACACATTCATGACAATCCCACGCCATTGCATTTATCATCAGTGGACTACTTGGTGTGATGCTCTCTCTGTGAACTAAGACTGACTGTTGGTCCTGTGATTTGTCCATGACCGGGTGAGTTACCCTGGAGCCAACAAAGAAAGGATGGAAACGAACAAAGGGTCATGGAAAAAGTGAAAGAAAGCTGATTTCTTGAACAGAAAGGAAACATTCCTGTTCCATTGAAGACAATGGAGTCACATGAAGGAGAGAGAGAGAAGAATAGAGGTGAATGGAGGGGTAAAAGAGAGAGGGAGAAAAGGAGGGATGTAGAATAGAGAGCAATGAAAGTGTGAAAAGATATGTGCCTTGCTTCATGAAAGATTCAAGTGTCGGTGCATGAATAACAACTGGAGCCCTCACACCACCTAGTGGTAACAGCATGGTAGTGTAGTGTCCCATGTGTCCCAATGGCTGGAAGTAGCCTTAGAAGCCCATGTTTCTCAGCTTTGGAAGGATGGCCCGCGCCACTAAGCTGGGCTGGAGGTAGCCCTAGAAGCCCATGTTACTCAGCTTTGGAAGGGTGGCCCGCACCACTAAGCTGGGCTGGAGGTAGCCTTAGAAGCCCATGTTTCTCAGCTCTGGAAGGATGGCCCGCCCCACTAAGCTGGGCTGGAGGTAGCCTTAGAAGCCCATGTTACTCTGCTTTGGAAGGATGGCCGCCCACTAAGCTGGGCTGGAGGTAGCCTTAGAAGCCCATGTTACTCTGCTTTGGAAGGATGGCCCGCACCACTAAGCTGGGCTGGAGGTAGCCTTAGAAGCCCATGTTTCTCACCTTTGGAAGGATGGCCGCCCACTAAGCTGGGCTGGAGGTAGCCTTAGAAGCCCATGTTACTCTGCTTTGGAAGGATGGCCCGCCCCACTAAGCTGGGTTGGAGGTAGCCTTAGAAGCCCATGTTACTCAGCTTTGGAAGGATGGCCCGCCCCACTAAGCTGGGCTGGAGGTAGCCTTAGAAGCCCATGTTACTCTGCTTTGGAAGGATGGCCCGCCCCACTAAGCTGGGTTGGAGGTAGCCTTAGAAGCCCATGTTACTCAGCTTTGGAAGGATGGCCCGCCCCACTAAGCTGGGCTGGAGGTAGCCTTAGAAGCCCATGTTACTCTGCTTTGGAAGGATGGCCGCCCACTAAGCTGGGCTGGAGGTAGCCTTAGAAGCCCATGTTTCTCAGCTTTGGAAGGATGGCCCGCGCCACTAAGCTGGGCTGGAGGTAGCCTTAGAAGCCCATGTTACTCTGCTTTGGAAGGATGGCCCGCCCCACTAAGCTGGGTTGGAGGTAGCCTTAGAAGCCCATGTTACTCTGCTTTGGAAGGATGGCCGCCCACTAAGCTGGGCTGGAGGTAGCCTTAGAAGCCCATGTTACTCTGCTTTGGAAGGATGGCCCGCACCACTAAGCTGGGCTGGAGGTAGCCTTAGAAGCCCATGTTTCTCACCTTTGGAAGGATGGCCGCCCACTAAGCTGGGCTGGAGGTAGCCTTAGAAGCCCATGTTACTCTGCTTTGGAAGGATGGCCGCCCACTAAGCTGGGCTGGAGGTAGCCTTAGAAGCCCATGTTACTCAGCTTTGGAAGGATGGCCCACCCCACTAAGCTGGGCTGGAGGTAGCCTTAGAAGCCCATGTTACTCAGCTTTGGAAGGATGGCCCGCCCCACTAAGCTGGGCTGGAGGTAGCCTTAGAAGCCCATGTTACTCAGCTTTGGAAGGATGGCCCGCCCCACTAAGCTGGGCTGGAGGTAGCCTTAGAAGCCCATGTTTCTCACCTTTGGAAGTGTTAATATAATATTTGAGTGCGAATGACGAACAAAATCCATGGGTATCCATTGGTATTCAGCCAACATTTAGATAGATGACTAGGATAACTACCAATCCCTAAAAATGTGTTGACATTGCTAATTGAATGACTAACCAGGTTTACATCCAAACTTTTTATAGGAGTAAAGTACATGTCCGATAAAATAAATCACTACAGGCCTAATGGAAACATTACATTTGTCAGTAAACTTTCCAAATGTCCACACAACAATATAAGCTAGACAAGGTGGGATCTTTTTGAGTTGTCAAAATTATGCGAGAAACGGTGGTGGAAACGACTTTATGCGCAAATATCATATCACATCATATCGAAGTAAACTCGGAGTCACCTGGTGATGGTGTGTGGTCCGCCCACTACGACTCGGGAAATGTAGTTAATTAGGCTACAGATGAAATAAATTATGATGAACATCGCGGGGATGTGAAAGTGCACGCAATGAGCTTGATGCTCCTTTCCATTAAATATCGAAGGTCTAATTCTGGTGACATGATTGGCTGCCATTTGACAAATAAAAATAATCTTGCTCTTTTGTAATGATCTCATCATGTAGGCTATACTCGCACTGGATCTGCAAGCTGTTCGATAGAGCGCTCGTGCGAAGACCTGACCGAGACATTTGCTATATAACGCAAACATTTTTGTTACAAAACCGTCAGTATTGAAAATGCGATGGAAACCCATAAAAAAAATACAGTACCAGTCAAAAGTTTGGACACACCTACTCATTCCAGGATTTTTCTTTATTTTATATTTTATATTTTATTATTTTCTACATTGTAGAATAGTAGTGAAGACATCAACACTATGAAATAACACATATGGAATCATGTAGTAACCAAAAAAGTGTTAAACAAATCAAACTATATTTTATATTTGAGTTTCTTCAAATAGCCACCCTTTCCTTGATGACAGCTTTGCACACTCTTGGCATTCTCTCAACCAGCTTCATGAGGTAGTCATCTGGAATGCATTTAAATAAACAGGTGTACCTTCTTAAAAGTTAATGTGTGTAATTTCTTTCCTTCTAAATGCATTTGAGCCAATCAGTTTTGTTGTGAGGGGTGGTATACAGAAGATAGCCCTATTTGGTAAAACACCAAGTCCATTTTTTAAAAAGTTACCTTTATTTAACTAGGCAAGTCAGTTAACCTCTCTAGGGTACGTGGGACGGTAGCGTCCCACATTCGTCAACTGCAAGTGAAACTGCAGGGCGCCAAATTCAAAACAACAGAAATACCATAATTAAAATTAATGTATGTAATGTAATGTAATGTATTTAACACCATTTTAAAGATACACTTGTTGTAAATCCAGCCATAGTGTCCCATTTCAAAAAGTCTTTAACAACGAAAGCAAACCAAACGATTATGTTAGGTCAGAGCCAAGTCACAGAAAAACACAGCCATTTTTCCAGCTAAAGAGAAGAGTCACAAAAAGCAGAAATATAGATCAAATTAATCACTAACCTTTGATGATCTTCATCAGATGACACTCATAGGACTTCATGTTACACAATACATGTATGTTTTGTTCGGTAAAGTTCATATTTATATCCAAAAATATGAGTTTACATTCGCGCCTTATGTTCAGTAGTTCCAAAACATCTGGTGATTTTGCAGAGAGCCACATCAATTTACAGAAATACTCATAATAAACATTGCTAAAAGATACAACTGTTATGCATGGAATTTTAGATCCACTGCTCCTTAATGCAACCGCTGTGGCGCTCAGAGACCAAAACAACCCAAACAGATATCTGCCATGTTGTGTAGTCAACAGAAGTCAGAAATAGCATTATAAATATTCACTCACCTTTGATGATCTTCATCACAATGCCCTCCCAGGAATCCCAGTTCCACAATAAATGTTTGTTTTGTTCGATAATGTCCATAATTTATGTCCAAATACCTCCTTTTTGTTATCCCGTTCAACCCAGTAATTCAAATTCATGATGCACGAGCAGATGAAAAGTAAAAAAGTTCCATTACAGTCCGTAGAAACATGTCAAACGATGTATAGAATCAATCTTTAGGATGTTTTTAACAAACATCTTCAATAATGTTCCAACTGGAGAATTCCTTTGTCTGTAGAAATGCAATGGAACAGAGCTCGCTCTCACGTGAATGTGCAAGACTGAGCTCGTGGCTCTCTGGCAGACCTCTGACTCATTCCCCTGTCATTCGCCCCCACTTCACAGTAGAAGCCTCAAACAAGGTTCTAAAGACTGTTGACATCTAGTGGAAGCCGTAGGAAGTGCAATATGACCCCATAGACACTGTGTATTCGATAGGCCAAGAGTTCTAAAACTACAAACCTCAGATTTCCCACTTCCTGGTTGGATTTTTTTTCAGGTTTTTGCCTGCCATATGAGTTCTGTTATACTCACAGACATCATTCAAACAGTTTTAGAAACTGAGTGTTTTCTATCCAAATCTACTAATAATATGCATATTCTTTTAGGGCTGAGTAGCTGGCAGTTGAATTTGGGCACGCTTTTCATCCAAAATTTCCAATTTTGCCCCCTACCCTAGAGAAGTTAAGAACAAATTATTGTTTACAATGACATCATACCAGGGAACAGTGGGTTTACTGCCTTGTTCAGGGGCAGAACGACAGATCTTTTACCTTGTCAACTCAGGGATTCGATCCAGCAACCTTTCGGTTACTGTCCCAACAAGGCTACCTGCCACCCCATTTTATGGCAAGAACAGTTCAAATAAGGAAAGAGAAACGACAGTCCATCATTACTTTACTTTAAGACATGATTGTCAGTCAATAAGGAAAAGTTCAAAGAACTTTGAAAGTTTCTTGAAGTGCAGTTGCAAAAACCACCAAGCACTATGATGAAACTGGCTCTCATGAGGACCCACACAGGAAAGGAAGACCCAGAATTACCTCTGCTGCAGAGGATACGCTCATTAGAGTTAACTGCACCTCAGATTGCAGCCCAAATAAATGCTTCACAGAGTTCAAGTAACAGACACATCTCAACATCAGCTGTTCAGAGGAGACTGCGTGAATCAGGCCTTCGTGGTCGAATTGCTGCAAATAAACCACCACTAAAGGACATCAATAATAAGAAAAGACTTGCTTGGGCCAAGAAACACGAGCAATGGACATTAGACTGGTAGAAATCTGTGCTTTGGTGTGATGAGTCCAAATTTGACATTTTTGGTTCCAACCGCTGTGTCTTTTTGAAACTCAGAGTAGGTGAACGGATGATCTCCGCATGTGTGGTTCCCACTGTGAAGCATGGAGGAGGAGGTGTGATGGTGTGGGGGGGCTTTGCTGGTAACAATGTCTGTGATATATTTAGAATTCAGGCACACTTATCCAGCATGGCTACCACAGCATTCTGCAGCGATATGTCATCCCATCTAGTTTGGGCTTAGTGGGACTATCATTTGTTTTTCAACAGGACAATGACCCAAAACACACCTCGACTGTGTAAGGGCTATTGGACCAAGAGATGTATCAGATTATCTGCCCTCCACAATCACCTGACCTCAACCCAATTGAGATGGTTTGGGATGAGTTGAACCGCAGAGTGAAGGAAAAGTAGCCTACAAGTGCTCAGCATATGTGGCAACTCCTTCAAGACTGTTGGAAAAGCATTCCTCATTAAGCTGGTTGAGAGAATGCCAAGAGTGTGCAAAGCTGTCATCAAGGCAAAGGGTGGCTACTTTGAAGAATCTAAAATCTAAAATATATTTTTATTTGTTTAACACTTTTTTGGTTACTACATGATTCCCTATGTGTTATTTCATAGTTTTGATGTCTTCACTATTATTCTACAATGTAGAAAATAGTAAAAAGAAAAACCCTTAAATGAGTAGGTCTGTCCAAACTTTTGACTGGTACTGTATATTCGGTACATGGGGATTTATACGGAAAATGGATGTTTCTGTGCACTGCATCATCACACACAGGGTTGTATCTGCAACAAGTCAATTTGGATGGAAACACATCTCTGATGGGGAAACGTGCAGATTGTTTTTATGCTGATGTTAGAATATTCACATGGAAATCTGTCACCAATTGGATGGAAACCTGCTGTCAGTGACTGACGTCAGAGAAAAAATAATAAGGAAAAACTGCTGATGCACAACCAAATGTCGAAATTGTACCTGATTAATTCTACTAGTCTTACTCTCAATATTAAGTTGAGACCCTGACTCCGTTCAAGGACTCATGTTTGTACCATGTTTTGTGTTGCTACCATGTTGTGCTGCTGCCATGTTGTGCTGCTGCCATGTTGTGTTGCTACCATGTTGTGCTGCTACCATGTTGTGCTGCTGCCATGTTGTGTTGCTACCATGCTGTGTTTTCATGTGTTGCGTCCATGCTATTTTGTCGTCTTAGCTCTCTCTTTATGTAGTGTTGTGTTGTCTCTCTTGTCGTGATGTGCGTTTTGTCCTATATTTTATTTGCAGAATAAATAAAAAATTCCAGCCCCCATTCCCTCAAGAGGCCTTTTGCCTTTTGGTAGGCCATCATTGTAAATAAGAATTTGTTATTAAACTGACTTGCCTAGATAATTAAAGGAAAGGAAAAAAAGCCATTAGTGACTGCTTATGCCTAGAACCAGCCGTGTATGTGAGTTTATGTTGCTTATCCCGGGAACCGGTCGTGTATGTGAGTTTATGTTGCTTATCCAGGGAACCAGCCGTGTATGTGAGTTTATGTTGCTTATCCCGGGAACCGGTCGTGTATGTGGGTTTATGTTGCTTATCCCGGGAACCAGCCGTGTATGTGAGTTTATGTTGCTTATCCCGGGAACCGGTCGTGTATGTGAGTTTATGTTGCTTATCCCGGGAACCGGTCGTGTATGTGAGTTTATGTTGCTTATCCCGGGAACCGGTCGTGTATGTGAGTTTATGTTGCTTATCCCGGGAACCGGTCGTGTATCTGAGTTTATGTTGCTTATCCCGGGAACCGGTCGTGTATGTGAGTTTATGTTGCTTATCCCTGGAACCGGTCGTGTATGTGAGTTCCCTGGAACCGGTCGTGTATGTGAGTTTATGTTGCTTATCCCGGGAACCGGTCGTGTATGTGAGTTTATGTTGCTTATCCCTGGAACCGGTCATGTATGTGAGTTCCCTGGAACCGGCCGTGTATGTGAGTTAAGTTACATAGTGTGCGCGTCAGTGGAGGCTGGTGGGAGGAGCTATTGGAGGACGGGCTCATTGTAACGGCTAGAATGGAATAAATGAAATAGAGTCACACGTGTGGTTTCCATACATTAGATGTGTTTGATACCGTTCCATTTATTCCATTCCAGCCATTATACTGAGCCCGTCCTCCTATAGCTCCTCCCACCAGCCTCCACTGGTGTACATGCGTGTGTCTGTGTTTGTGTGTGCATGCAGAACAAGTTTCACCAGGTGAGCTCCACATATGGCCCTCTATTTCTAGACGTCCCTCACACAGTGCATGTCTGATAGAGAAGCTGGACCTGAGTGGCCTATAGAACAAGGAAAGGGGTCACAGTGGAGCCCTGAATAGCCCAATAGTTCAGAATTGTCTAAACCACAAACAAACTTCCTCTTTCACATTTTATTCCTGTTCAATTGCCCATTGAGCAGAACTAGGCTAAAAGTGAATGCTGTCCACCCTATAGAAACACTGAAGAATGCCCACATTCCATCTCAATACTTTTGAAGTTCTTCCTGACCACGGCACTGCTCTGATACTTTCACAATGCATCCTTACGTGCTCCTATCCTCGTGATGGAAGTTTTAGACTACATTTTCTGCAATTCTACACATTTTGCAATAGGGTGAAGAGAAATGTTTGCAGTTTTTAATATGATATCTAAGTGAGAGTGACTAACATAATCAATAGGGCCCCCCGGTCCATGATTTCTACAAGTTTAGAAAGCTGGACACTAGACTAACTTACCAATGTAAAAAATGTTAGCAGACACGGCTAATTGAGTGAATGTCAGTGACTGACACAAGAGAAAAACTACTGATGCACAACCAGAGTTCAAAATAGCACCTTATGATTCTACTATTGTAGAATTCTACTAACTATTCTACTAACTCTCAATAGTAAGTTGAGACCCAGACTGAGTTCCTAAAAATCTTTTTTATTTCTCCTTTTTTTTTGCAGGCCTACAAAAGCCAATCCATGTTGTAGGCTGATGGGGGTGTATTACATGTTTACATGCTCATAGTAAAGCACTTGCCTGCCAACTCGGAATGTGCTGCTTGTGTGTGACCACTCAGATGAGGTCATGTGGTTTTAAGTCCTATGGTGCTGGCTGATGATGCTGCTCTTCAACATTCTACCAAATCAGCCTTTATTGATAGTGCATATATTCAGCATGGTACAATACACTTTTTCAAATGAAGTACAAGGTAATGAAATGCTGACGCCAACATTAGGCTGGGGCCCACAGCCATAGACAGATGCCTGACTGGCACACAGGAACAGGCAACACCGTCCATAACATACATATGACAAAACAGATAGATGTCGTGAGAGAACAAAACATGGCAGTCTATTAGCTGTTGTGTGTGAAACGTCATAGCCCTAATCTGGTACGGGTACCAGTCTGTTGAGCTATCATTTCCCATCTTGCCACTCTTTTTATGCTAAACATATTTGGCATATGACACAGAGTACAAGGTACCCAGGCCATCATAGCCCAGGTTCAGACCCAGGGTCAGACCTGAATAGATGGCAGTTTTAAATGTTGTGAGTGAAACATTATAGCCCAGGACGAGACCTGAATAGATGGCAGTCTTTTAAATGTTGCGAGTGAAACGTTATAGCCCAGGACCAGACCTGAATACATGGCAGTCTACACCCCCTAGAGTCGATGTCTGCTCCCCCCCCCCCCCCCCCCCCCCGCTGAAATCTAATTAGAATATTTTTAAAAATCCCCATCAAAATCCCTCTGTTTAAAGATGTACTATTAAGAAATCACTCCGCCATTTCCTGGTTGATAAACTGAAATGAGGTAAACTATTAGAATTTTATGACAAAACAGGCAGTCATTGTGTAGAGAATCATAGTTCCACCTAAACTGCTGTGAAATATTTTTTCAATAACCAAAAATACTGCTTGTGTACAAATCTGAAAGTAAAAGACGCGAAAATAGCACACATAGAACAGATCTACCGCTTCTTAGACTTGATCTATAGAGATCTATATAGTTATTGATCTATATAAGATCTATAACTCGTATTTCTATGTGAATTTGGTGGGGTTGCCCAAAAAGTTACATATTGTAGCTCTAAGCTAGAGAGATGTAGCTTTTTGGATGGGCTGCGTCTCAATTCACCTCATCCGCCAATGGCGTCCTTCCGCATCTGTGGTGGAAGGTGACCAAGCTACTGTTTGTCAGACCATGAGACATGGCGGAAATCGTTCTTCTCACAAAAACGTCTGTAGCGTCCGAACGGTTTGGCCAACAAACTAATGCGACCCCTCTATGGAAAGATGAGACTCTTAAATTTGAAGAACCCCTAAAGGATACTCCGGGAACATTTTTTTTTTAGGACAGACACTTTAAAACTAACTTCCTTTTGATGTATTGTTTGACCCCCCCCCCCCCCCCCCCCCATGAACTGTTCAGAAAAGGAGTTGTGAGAGAAACATGAGTATCAATGAAGATGCCAGCCACATTCCTGAGACTTTGAAGCTCGAGCCCTTCCCTTTCTCCGTGCTGCCACATCCTGCAGCGTTATTGTCGGGCTTGCTCCCCTCGCGGTTCCCCTCGAAGTGGACCGGCACACACCTGTTCTCCAGCACCTCACATGCCAGGATCAAATGCTTGGTCTCCTCCCGCACGCTGGACACACCGCAGGTCCCAGTCTCACTCCTCACTGTTAGAAACGTGAAAGGGCTTTGGCTGATGCACAGGTTCCCCTGGTACCTCTTTCCCCCAGAGCTGGAGCAGACCGCGTCCACCCTCTCCCGGTCTTTGGGATGGAGGAAGGACTGCGTGGGTCTTGAGCAGTCGTTTTTTCCACGTAGATACTTCTCCCACGCGTTGCGGTCCGTCGTTAACGGGGTATTTGGACGCACATGCCGGTATAGGAACTTTTCATGGCAGTTATTGCATCGGGACCGTTGGCAGGGTTCGACATTACTGTAGCCACTCACCCCCAGGTTGCCCAGCAACAGGCAGATGGAGAGAGAGAGGATGAGAAGTTTAAGGTTCTTCATCCTTTAGAAGTCTTGAAGCTGCAGAGAAACAAATAGCTCAGTGAGTGAAGTGGCTTGTAGGCCCCCCCATCTCATTTTAAAAAATCTATTACAGATGCCCATCTGGATTTAAATATGCACTGGAACTGAATGGGGCCGTCCCTATCTGATCCCTGGCTCCCTGTCATTCTCTGACCCCGTTAACACTCAGAGCTTCTACAACTGTTCTACAACCCATTGGTTATTCAATCAAAATGAAATATATAATGTGAACAGGATCTCTCTTCCTCCCATCTACAATCAAACAGGGTTCCAAAACAGGCATTGTTTACACGTGCACATTTAATCTGGCCGTATTAGTCAGGCAGGCTGTCTGCACTGAGGAAGGTATTCACACACAGGAAGGGCTTGAGTCTGACTCACACACAGCTCTCTCACACACAGCTGTCTCACACACAGCTCTCTCACACACAGCTCTCTCACTACTATTTACACACGTATCCCTCTCTAACACACAGAGATATGGGTATACATTAAGTTGTACATTACCTGGTTATGGATCCGTAATGTCTGCTGCAGTGTGTCTCTGTAATGGAACTCTGTTCCAGATTGGTGGAGAATAACTTCAGCCCTCAGCTCACACGTCTCATTCTTTTATTTTCCTTACAGGACTGTAGACGGGTGTGTCCCCATGTGTACGTAACGTCCTGCTGCGTGACTGCGTCACAGTGTGCATGTCTGCATGTCACAACGGGTTAGTGTGTGTGTCCACGGAGCTAGTTAAAGGCAGGGGTTTTGCAGTGTGGCCTTTATTCTCTGTTGCTGAAGGGATCAGGTTTCAGCTAAAAATACTGTCCAGTGGGGAGGATGGGTGGGGCTAGCGTATGGAGGATGGGTGGGGCTAGCGTATGTAGGATGGGTGGGGCTAGCGTATGGAGGATGGGTGGGGCTAGCGTATGTAGGATGGGTGGGGCTAGCGTATGTAGGATGGGTGGGGCTAGCGTATGTAGGATGGGTGGGGCTAGCGTATGGAGGATGGGTGGGGCTAGCGTATGTCGGATGGGTGGGTCTAGCGTATGTAGGATGGGTGGGGCTAGCGTATGTAGGATGGGTGGGGCTAGCGTATGGAGGATGGGTGGGGCTAGCGTATGGAGGATGGGTGGGGCTAGCGTATGGAGGATGGGTGGGGCTAGCGTATGTAGGATGGGTGGGGCTAGCGTATGTAGGATGGGTGGGGCTAGCGTATGTAGGATGGGTGGGGCTAGCGTATGTAGGATGGGTGGGGCTAGCGTATGGAGGATGGGTGGGGCTAGCATATGTAGGATGGGTGGGGCTAGCGTATGGAGGATGGGTGGGGCTAGCGTATGTAGGATGGGTGGGGCTAGCGTATGGAGGATGGGTGGGGCTAGCGTATGTAGGATGGGTGGGGCTAGCGTATGTAGGATGGGTGGGGCTAGCGTATGGAGGATGGGTGGGGCTAGCGTATGTAGGATGGGTGGGGCTAGCGTATGTAGGATGGGTGGGGCTAGCGTATGTAGGATGGGTGGGGCTAGCGTATGTAGGATGGGTGGGGCTAGCGTATGTAGGATGGGTGGGGCTAGCGTATGTAGGATGGGTGGGGCTAGCGTATGGAGGATGGGTGGGGCTAGCGTATGTAGGATGGGTGGGGCTAGCGTATGTAGGATGGGTGGGGCTAGCGTATGGAGGATGGGTGGGGCTAGCGTATGGAGGATGGGTGGGGCTAGCGTATGTAGGATGGGTGGGGCTAGCGTATGTAGGATGGGTGGGGCTAGCGTATGGAGGATGGGTGGGGCTAGCGTATGGAGGATGGGTGGGGCTAGCGTATGGAGGATGGGTGGGGCTAGCGTATGGAGGATGGGTGGGGCTAGCGTATGGAGGATGGGTGGGGCTAGCGTATGGAGGATGGGTGGGGCTAGCGTATGTAGGATGGGTGGGGCTAGCGTATGTAGGATGGGTGGGGCTAGCGTATGTAGGATGGGTGGGGCTAGCGTATGGAGGATGGGTGGGGCTAGCGTATGTAGGATGGGTGGGGCTAGCGTATGGAGGATGGGTGGGGCTAGCGTATGGAGGATGGGTGGGGCTAGCGTATGGAGGATGGGTGGGGCTAGCGTATGGAGGATGGGTGGGGCTAGCGTATGTAGGATGGGTGAGGCTAGCGTATGGAGGATGGGTGGGGCTAGCGTATGGAGGATGGGTGGGGCTAGCGTATGTAGGATGGGTGGGGCTAGCGTATGTAGGATGGGTGGGGCTAGCGTATGGAGGATGGGTGGGGCTAGCGTATGTAGGATGGGTGGGGCTAGCGTATGTAGGATGCATGTGTGCCTGTGTGTGATTAAGATTTGTCAATACATGCTCTTCAAGACCTGAATGAGTTAGTGTATGTTAGTGCTGGGCTAGAACAAAAGCCTGTTCACCCTGTATCTCTCCATGGTTGGTGACGCTGATGGTGTTTTTTAGCCATCTAGTCCATTGGTACTAAACACATCTAACGACAGAGTCTGTGGAACAACTAGCCTATGATGAGCCAAACGATGAGGGAGAATGAGAGAGAAGCTTATTCTAAAAAGAGCAACCTTTCACTACGTAGGGAAACCATCTGTGTTTCTATAGATGGACACATAGGGTGGATGGATTTATGGACTGTCTCTGTTCCTCTCTTACGTAGTGAAACCATCTGTGTTTCTATAGATGGACACAGGATGGATGGATTTATGGACTGTCTCTGTTCCTCTCTTACGTAGTGAAACCATCTGTGTTTCTATAGATGGACACATAGGATGGATGGATTTATGGACTGTCTCTCTGTTCCTCTCTTACGTAGTGAAACCATCTGTGTTTCTATAGATGGACACATAGGATGGATGGATTTATGGACTGTCTCTCTGTTCCTCTCTGACGTAGTGAAACCATCTGTGTTTCTATAGATGGACACATAGGGTGGATGGATTTATGGACTGTCTCTCTGTTCCTCTCGTATATAGGTAGAGACCATGTGAACATACTGAGCATTCTAAAGACTGTTAAGGACAAAGTCATGGGTTTTATGCATATGACTCAGACCTCATTTCAAATGTGAATTTGAGTATGTGTTATTTAAATATTTTTTTCTGTGTATTTTGGTATTTCCAAATACACAACCTAAAACAAATACTTTTATTTGAACTTGTATTTGTAAAAAACCAAGTAGTTGACCAAATTGTATTTGAAAGTGTTTTCAAATACTATTTAAATACCTGGGAGTGTATTTGAGTACTTCAAACACAATCCAATATTAAACTACTTGTTTTTTCAAATAAAAGGTTATCTGAATACTTGTTTTGAAATGTATTGAAAAGTAATTGAAATACCTGAAATAGTGTTATAACCCAGGTCTGATGACTAGGCCTACACATTTTATACATAGGAGTGACGTTGTACAATCATCACATTTCTCAAAACGAACAGTTCAAGTGTTACAGCCCCCCGACCCCTAAAATAAACAAATATCCACCCACAAGTTCTTGACAATATAACAATTTAATAGAAAAACCAAACATTTCACTTTCTCTTGTTTAACATTTCATTTACATTCCTATATTTGTGTATCTGTGTGCGCTATATAAACTGCAGCTCACATCATTGTAAAAACCTGGACAGGGAACAACCAAAGTGGTTTAAAACAATAACAAGACAACACAGTCATCAAACTGCCATTTTCATCGTGTGACTATTGACACATGATGGGTTTACATACAATTCACATGTTTCGGCAAGTCTGTGAATTACGCTCACAGACATGTATACATTATCAGACTTAAAATGAAAGGCCTACACAATAACAATTTTTGTATTTCAGAACCTTAAAATTCACAGCCCTCTGTTGCCCAATCAGAATTCTTAATTCCCTGTATAAGAGTGTTATAGTGACTTACTAAATATCACAATCGATTTCAGAAAACAAATGTTTGATTCAGATCATATTTATGAATGTCAAACTATCTCGATAAGGATGAACTTTGATTGAAAAAAAGAAGAAGAAAAAGTGTATTAATTGCCAAACTCACAATCAACATCTACTGCTTAATGGATTATTGGGTCATGTGTTTGGAACATGATTAGGATGACTTGAATTTCAGGCCAAACATCATGGCATGATTCTGTCATATTGAATGAGGAATCTTGTCAGTTCTAAACTGGACCTTTCTGTCCTGAACAAGATGCCCTGGTCAATATACATCAAAAACAACCTATCACGAAGTAGCAATGGAGATGGCTACAAAACAGGAAGAGCCAATCAAAAGGCCAGAAAATAAAAACATCAGTTGAAGAAAATTTCAGTCAATCAAATCATTACTACTTCCTGTGTATTTCCGTATTCAAGAACAATAATCAAGATAAAAACATGTAGGACAACAATAAAGAATGGCTTTAAAAAATAACATCATTCCTGCTTGTAAATTATTGCTTTCCAATGTCTTTTTTCATTTTCCTTTTCCTAGTGTAAGTAGAAAAAAAAGCACACTTGGGAGGGTGATTGAGGAAGAGCGTGAGTGGAGGAAGAGTGTGCTGGGTAACCCTGGGTAACAGAGGAAGGAATACAAACGAGTGAGAAAGGGACCCTGGGATTGCTGTGCATTCAGGTTGAGATCAATAAAGTTATACAAACACCTCCAGTAGACATATAACCGTATATAAACACTTGACTTATATACTGGGTATATGTAGGACTACATCAGGTTGTAGTTTCATATCCCCCTCTTCCCTTTACTAGTCATAGACATCTCTCTCAACCTCTCCCCCTCACTAGTCATAGACATCTCTCTCCCTCTCTCCCCCTCACTAGTCATAGACATCTCTCTCCCTCACTAGTCATAGACATCTCTCTCAACCTCAATAGTCATAGACATCTCTCTCAACCTCTCCCCCTCACTAGTCATAGACATCTCTCTCCCCCTCACTAGTCATAGACATCTCTCTCCCTCTCTCCCTCACTAGTCATAGACATCTCTCTCCCTCTCTCCCCCTCACTAGTCATAGACATCTCTCTCCCCCTCACTAGTCATAGACATCTCTCTCTCCCTCACTAGTCATAGAAATCTCTCTCCCTCTCTCCCTCACTAGTCATAGACATCTCTCTCCCCCTCACTAGTCATTGACATCTCTCTCCCCCTCACTAGTCATAGACCTCTCTCTCCCCCTCACTAGTCATAGACATCTCTCTCCCTCACTAGTCATAGACATCTCTCTCCCCCTCAGTAGTCATAGACAACTCTCTCCTTCTCTCTCCCTCACTAGTCATAGACATCTCTCTCCCTCACTAGTCATAGACATCTCTCTCCCTCACTAGTCATAGACATCTCTCTCCCTCACTAGTCATAGACATCTCTCTCCCTCACTAGTCATAGACATCTCTCTCCCTCACTAGTCATAGACATCTCTCTCCCCCTCAGTAGTCATAGACATCTCTCTCCTTCTCTCTCCCTCACTAGTCATAGACATCTCTCTCCCCCTCAGTAGTCATAGACATCTCTCTCCCTCTCTCCCCCTCACTAGTCATAGACATCTCTCTCCCTCACTAGTCATAGACATCTCTCTCCCCCTCACTAGTCATAGACATCTCTCTCCTTCTCTCTCCCTCACTAGTCATAGACATCTCTCTCCATCTCTCCCTCACTAGTCATAGACATCTCTCTCCATCTCTCCCTCACTAGTCATAGACATCTCTCTCCATCTCTCCCTCACTAGTCATAGACATCTCTCTCCATCTCTCCCTCACTAGTCATAGACATCTCTCTCCCCCTCACTAGTCATAGACATCTCTCTCCAGCTCTCCCTCACTAGTCATAGACATCTCTCTCCAGCTCTCCCTCACTAGTCATAGACATCTCTCCCCATCTCTCCCTCACTAGTCATAGACATCTCTCTCCCCCTCACTAGTCATAGACATCTCTCTCCCCCTCACTAGTCATAGACATCTCTCTCTCCCTCACTAGTCATAGACATCTCTCTCTCCCTCACTAGTCATAGACATCTCTCTCTCCCTCACTAGTCATAGACATCTCTCTCCCCCTCACTAGTCATAGACATCTCTCTCCCCCTCACTAGTCATAGACATCTCTCTCTCCCTCACTAGTCATAGACATCTCTCTCTCCCTCACTAGTCATAGACATCTCTCTCCAGCTCTCCCTCACTAGTCATAGACATCTCTCCCCATCTCTCCCTCACTAGTCATAGACATCTCTCTCCATCTCTCCCTCACTAGTCATAGACATCTCTCTCTCCCTCACTAGTCATAGACATCTCTCTCCAGCTCTCCCTCACTAGTCATAGACATCTCTCCCCATCTCTCCCTCACTAGTCATAGACATCTCTCCCTCTTTTCCACCTGAAACCACCATAACCACATTGTTAGGTGACATCGTCAATGTAGAAATATAAAAGTGTTTGTACAGTGTTGGTATAAATCTGCCTGCGTGAGGACAGTGTCCTTTTGAACATGCTACGGGTCGCTAAGCTAAAACAGCGAGGGGAGCAGATAGAGGATATTCACAGGCTTCAGATCAGAATATTCCCATATATATATATTCCCACATATTCCCCCAAAGCTGTAGATCACCTGGATTGCCTGAGGCTTCAAGTGAATGATTGGACTGATCTATCCATATGATGTACAGACCAGTGGAGCAGCATAGATCTAAACACACAGCTGACTCGGTTAGTGAAAGGCCATGTTTGTGTGTTACTGGTGAAGCAGTGCCTGCCTCAGGGCCTTGTGCATGCTCAGGTGGGATTGTGTGTTACATCTCTACAACAAATCCACTGGCTGTGGAGCTTGGGCAGTGCTAGCTACAGATGTCATTTTACATTTGCACAACTATCGCTGAACCCTGAATCTCTTCTCTCTCTCTCCCCCTTTCACGTGCTTATTGAACCTGCATTTGCATACCTAAACTTGATTTCACTCTCTCTTTTCCCTGATTAACTCGCTTTCTCCATCCTGGCAGTGCAATCATCTGAGCGATAATTAGACATGCTCTCTTTGGATCACGACAGGCAAAGAAAGAGAGCAAAGTGCACCAAATGAGAGAGAAGGAGACATTTGAGAGACAGAGGAGGTAAGTGGAAGAGTGTATGTGAGGTCACTCGTTGAAAGAGGGGTAGATGGGAATCTCAAAGTCATCGTTGTTGAAGTTGGCTGGCTGGTCCAGCATGGCGAGAACATCCTAGAGAGAGAGAAAGATTTAACTTGAAAGCAACATGACAACACATAACAAAAGACACAGATGGAGACATGGGGAAGGGAAAGGCAGATTGATATAGGTAGAGGGAGAGAGACTTACAGGGAAGATGTCAGGCTGGTTGTTCTGTGTGTGGGGGTGCTGCTCTGCCCTGTTCTGAGCTTGCTGCTGGCCCTGCCACTGGGGCCACACTGCCTCCACTGCCCTGGAGGGGAACTGCTGCCCCGACCCCAAGCCATCTATCAGAGACAATGGGCGATTCAGTATCTAACTACACCAGCATACACAAACACATAAAAACACTACTGTAGTTGACACACACACACACTCTCTCAGGGTCACGTACCATATCCGTTGGAATTGAGGCTGGCGCGGGGGTTGATATTTGGGTAGTTAGCCCCCATGGTGGGGGTCGGAGCAGCAGTGGTGGGCATCGCCCCAAATGAGGAGGAAGAGCCCCCAACAAAACTTCCCATGGCAAACTGGGGAGACAGGGCCTTCCCTGCCTGGGGCACCACCTGCTGGGCGGGAGGTGAACAACACCATGTTATTATTCACACTTTGTTGAAACTGTCTGGGTGTGATACTCAAAACACAGGTTACACAGGAATAACAGACGAGGTCCTTTACAACGCTAAGATACAGAGATGCAAGAACCCCAGAGCACTCATCCCCATCACACCAGCTACAGATGTAGGATTTCAATTTGATAACCCTGTTCAAGGAAAACTGTCCTGCAATGCAGCCAATTTTAAACTTGGATTGTATTTGAGGTTTAAAAAAAGCTTCTGACAATTGTAATTTCCACAAACAAATTATAATACACAAAATAATTAATATTTCCTGTTGCTGCAGGATTATTTTCCTGCTGTAGAAAAGTCTTAAATTAAGATTCTACATCTGTAGCACTTTGGGCAACAACAGAGGATCTAAACTTCAGGTTGTTTGGACAGCTTCTACCTGCAGCTGCCAGCTGTCTCACCTGGTTGTTGAAGGGGGGTCTAGCCCCTGCTGCTGGCCCCGGCCAGCTCACCGCTGCCCCTCCCTGTAGGGGGCTGCTGTTGGAGGGGGGTGCCCCGTTCTGACGGGACATCTGAGCCAGCACCTGGCCTGCGGAGTGGGATGGCTGCACCATCTGAGGGGCCATCCCTACTGACCTGGAATTAGTTCATAACAACAGGACATTACAATCTCTTATTCAGTATACATGGCCCATAGATCAGTTTAAAACAGTACAACAGAGGCTAGTGGTCATACCTGCTGTATGTGTCGTTGGAGCGGTTGGCAGTGGTGTAGTTGTTGTTGTCCTGAGGGTAGATGGGTACTCCGGTGGCAGAGGTGGAGGGCAGGAACTTGGCCTGGTCTGGGTTGGGGTACATGGAGGGGTGCATCTCTGCCTTGTCCATGGTCTTACTGTGGTCAGTTCCAGCTGCGGTCACGGCCTGGACAGGCATCTGACATGGACAACGGTCAACAAGCGGTCAATACTCACTAAAGGCTTGGAGGTAGGTACAACAATACAACTTTATTGTCCATGTTACAGCGAACAGTAGAACGATCTCGCCCCCAAGACATCACACATACAGTGAGATAAGCACAGGATCAAGCTGCAGTCCAGAACCGCTGGATGGAGGACTTGTTGTGGGGTTAAGGCCCCAGTTAGGTGTGTGTTTTAGTCAGTGCTAGTCTTACCTGTGGAAGTGTAACCTGTCCTGCCTCGTACAGACCATCTCTCCCTCCTCCCCCCAACTCTGCTTGCTGCTGCTGCAACTGTCTGGAAAGGGGGGGGGAAGGGGGAGAGAGACAAAAGAGAGGGAGAAAAGAGGGGGTGGTAGAGAGTGGTAGAGGGAGAAAAGAGGGGGTGGTAGAGAGAGAAAAGAGAGGGAGTGGTAGAGTGGTAGAGAGTGGTAGAGGGAGAAAAGAGAGGGAGTGGTAGAGTGGTAGAGAGTGGTAGAGGGAGAAAAGAGAGGGAGTGGTAGAGTGGTAGAGAGTGGTAGAGGGAGAAAAGAGGGAGTGGTAGAGAGTGGTAGAGGGAGAAAAGAGGGGGTGGTAGAGAGTGGTAGAGGGAGAAAAGAGGGAGTGGTAGAGAGTGGTAGAGGGAGAAAAGAGGGGGTGGTAGAGAGTGGTAGAGGGAGAAGAGAGAGGGAGTGGTAGAGAGTGGTAGAGAGAGAAAAGAGGGAGTGGTAGAGAGTGGTAGAGAGAGAAAAGAGGGAGTGGTAGAGAGTGGTAGAGGGAGAAAAGAGGGGTGGTAGAGAGTGGTAGAGAGAGAAAAGAGGGAGTGGTAGAGAGTGGTAGAGGGAGAAAAGAGGGGGTGGTAGAGAGTGGTAGAGGGAGAAGAGAGAGGGAGTGGTATAGAGTGGTAGAGAGAGAAAAGAGGGAGTGGTAGAGAGTGGTAGAGGGAGAAAAGAGGGAGTGGTAGAGAGTGGTAGAGAGAGAAAAGAGGGAGTGGTAGAGAGTGGTAGAGGGAGAAGAGAGGGAGTGGTAGAGTGGTAGAGAGAGAAAAGAGGGGGTGGTAGAGAGTGGTAGAGGGAGAAGAGAGAGGGAGTGGTAGAGAGTGGTAGAGGGAGAAAAGAGGGAGTGGTAGAGAGTGGTAGAGGGAGAAAAGAGGGAGTGGTAGAGAGTGGTAGAGAGAGAAAAGAGGGAGTGGTAGAGAGTGGTAGAGGGAGAAGAGAGGGAGTGGTAGAGTGGTAGAGAGAGAAAAAAAGAGTGTTAGCAGTGACAACAGAAAATATCATTTTCGTCAAGGCCCTCCACCACTGCTCGGGAAACCAAAACACCTGCCGACCAACAGCACTTGCCCCACCACCAGTCACTATGGTAACCAAGAAGAAAAGAGCAGAGGGGGTTCATTACCAACACCGTGGTCATGATGGATATCTTACTGCTGTTGAGGAGGGAGAGGGAGACGGGGAATCACCCAAAAACAGAAAGGCCCGGTCAAGTCAAGTAACAATCCACAGCCCTTACCAAGGGGTGAACTCTGAACCAGACCAGAGAGAACAAGAGAATAAAGGGAACAAGAGAGAAATAGAGTTGTAGTCTCCAGTGAAGCAGCAGCAGCAGCCCCAGCTGACCCATGCCAGGGGGGGGGGGGGTTGAGGGGGTCTGGTCTCACCTGGCAGCCACCTGCCCTGGGCTGTGGGACACAGGGGGGAAGTTAGGACTGCTCTCCCCCAGCGAGGGGGGCAAAGACACAACTGAGGACGAGAGGGGGGTGAGGGTGTCCTGAGTTGAGGTTCTACTGGCCCACAACAAAAACAAGGGGTGAGGAGGAAAGGAAGGGAGAGAAAGATATGGAGGGGAGGTGAACATACTGACAAACACACATCCTGGAAGAGATGACATCACATTTCCTAAGGTGGCTCAACAGATTGGTTAGGCAGAGTGGAGATGTTCAGATGTTGAGGTGGAATAGAGTTGTGGTGTCTATGTGTTGTAGGCGTCTCACACTCAGGTGACTTGCGTTGGTGCAGATAATACGTGTGTGCGTGTTGGTGTGTGTGTGTACCTACTTGGCGTTGGTGCAGGTGTGTGTGTACGTGTGTGTATGTGTACCTACTCGGCGTTGGTGCAGATGATGTGTGTCTGTGTGTGTATACAGCACCTACTTGACATTGGCGTTGGTACAGATGATGTACTCTATCTCCTCAGAGAAGGGGTTCTGGAAGGTGAAGGAGCTGGTCCTGATCCAGAGCCAGTCTCTGGTCTTGGACAGGAAGCGGAACATGACGGACAGCACCTGACCCTTCAGCTTGACCACCTGCTGGAAGCTGTCTCTCAGCAGTTCCTGGTCCTCAGGGTGGGCCAGCTCCAAGATGTTCTTACCCAGCAGTTCCTGGGGAACACACACATACACACAAACACACACACACACAAACACACACACACACACACACACACACACACACACACACACACACACACACACACACACAACACAGAACAAGTTAGATCAAGCTTACAGCTGTCACAGAGTTTAAACACATACTGTATCCTGATACACAGTTTAAACACATACTGTATCCTGATACACAGTTTAAACACATACTGTATCCTGATACACAGTCTAAACACATACTGTATCCTGATACACAGTCTAAACACATACTGTATCCTGATACACAGTTTAAACACATACTGTATCCTGATACACAGTTTAAACACATACTGTATCCTGATACAGAGTTTAAACACATACTGTATCCTGATACAGAGTTTAAACACATACTGTATCCTAATACACAGTTTAAACACATACTGTATCCTGATACAGAGTTTAAACACATACTGTATCCTGATACACAGTTTAAACACATACTGTATCCTAATACACAGTTTAAACACATACTGTATCCTGATACACAGTTTAAACACATACTGTATCCTGATACAGAGTTTAAACACATACTGTATCCTGATACACAGTTTAAACACATACTGTATCCTAATACACAGTTTAAACACATACTGTATCCTGATACACAGTTTAAACACATACTGTATCCTGATACACAGTTTAAACACATACTGTATCCTGATACACAGTCTAAACACATACTGTATCCTGATACACAGTTTAAACACATACTGTATCCTAATACACAGTTTAAACACATACTGTATCCTGATACACAGTCTAAACACATACTGTATCCTAATACACAGTTTAAACACATACTGTATTCTGATAAACTATGAAATGTGATGCTGGGTGTTTGTCCTACTCTAGCCCCAGGCTGTGAGGCCTACCTGAGGCTGGAAGCCCACTGTGGCCATGCAGCGGTGGTCTACGAAGGTGAAGAGGCCCTGGCAGTTGTGACGAGAGATGAACTCCACCGGAACGCTGATGCTGTTTATGTCTGTGTCGCTCGGGCAAGAGGTCACCTAGACATCAAGGGGGGAACAAGTGTCTGCAAGATGGTGGTTCCATGAGCCCATCCAAACATTGGACATTAAGTTGTCCCATCTTACCTGAAGTCTACCGATGGCGACTAGACAGTAGCGACTCCCCTGAATATTGTCTGCTTCCTCATCTGTTAGATTCACCCCTGAAATGCGAGCAGGCAAACACACACGACTCAGTATGCAGCAGTAGTGTATACATTGGATATATGCCAGTACAGGGACAAAGTGGAGTCGCAATTCAACGGCTCAGACACCAGACGTATGTGGCAGGGTCTACAGGAAATCACGGACTACAAAAAGAAAACAAGCCTCGTCACGGACATCGACATCTTGCTTCCAGACAAACTAAACACCTTCTTTGCCCGCTATGAAGATAATACAGTGCCACCGTCGCGGCCGACGTGAGTAAAACACTTAAATGTGTTAACTCTTGGAAGGCTGCTGGCCCAGATGGCATCCCCAGCCGCGTCCTCAGAGCATGCACAGACAGGCTGGTGTGTTTACGGACATATTCAATCGCTCCCTATCTCAGTCTGATGTCCCCGCTTCAAGATGGCCACCATTGTTCCTGTACCCAAGAAGGCAAAGATAACTGAACTAACTGACTACCGCCCCGTAGCACTCACTTCTGTCATCATGAAGTGCTTTGAGAGACTAGTCAAGGATCATATCACCTCCACCTTACCGGCCACCCTAGACCCACTTCGGTTTGCATACCGCCCCAACAGGTCCACAGACGATTCAAGCCATCACACTGCCCCAATAGGAATACCTATGTAAGAATGCTGTTCATTGACTACAGCTCAGCATTCAACACCATAGTACCCTCCAAGCTCAAAATTAAGCTTGAGGCCCTGGGTCTCAACTAGAGGTCGACCGATTAATCGGAATGGCCGATTAAATAGGGCCGATTCAAGTTTTCATAACAATCGGTAATCAGTATTTTTGGACACAGATTTGCTTATTTATTTTTTTACACCTTTATTTAACTAGGAAGTCTGACTAGCAAGTCAGTTAAGAACACATTCTTATTTTCAATGACGGCCTAGGAACGGTGGGTTAACTGCCTTGTTCAGGGGCAGAACGACAGATTTTTACCTTGTCAGCTCGGAGATTCGTTTTTGCACCCTTCCGGTTACTAGTCCAACGCTCTAACCACCTGCCTTACATTGCACTCCACGAGGAGCCTGCAAGACTACCTGTTACACGAGGGCAGCAAGAAGCCAAGGTAAGATGCTAGCTAGCATTAAACTTATCTTTTAAAAAACAATCTTAACATAATCACTAGTTAACTACACATGGTTGATGATATTACTAGTTCATCTAGCGTGTCCTGCGTTGCATATAATCGATGCAGTGCCTGTTAATTTCTCATCGAATCAGAGCCTACTTCGCCAAACGGGTGATGATTTAACAAGCGCATTTGCAAAAAAAGCACTGTCATGCACCAATGTACCATAAACATCAATGCCTTTCTTTAAAATCAATACACTGCCTGCCCTCCGGGACACCTACAGCACCCAATGTCACAGGAAGGCCAAAAAGATCATCAAGGACAACAACCACCCGAGCCACTGCATGGTCACACCACTACCATCCAGAAGGCAAGGTCAGTACAGGTGCATCAAAGCTGGGACCGAGAGACTGAAAAACATCTTCTGTCTCAAGGCCATCAGACTGCATAACAGCAATCACTAACTCAGAGATGCTGCTGCCAACATTGAGACCCAATCACTGGCCACTTTAATAAAATGGATCACTTCATACAATGCCACTCTAAATAATGCCACCTTAATAATGTTTACATATCTTACATTACTCATATCACATGTATACACTGTATTTTATACCATCTATTGCACCTTGCCTATGCTGCTCGGCCATCGCTCATCCATATAATTATATCCACATATTCTCATTCACCCCTTTAGATTTGTGTGTATTAGGTAGTTGTTGGGGAATTGTTAGATTACATGTTAGATATTGCTGCAGTCGGAACTAGAAGCACAAGCATTTCGCTACACTCGCATTAACATCTGTTAACCATGTGTATGTGATCAATAAAATGTGATTTGATATAAGAGCTATGCCATAGGTTAGTTAGTTAGTTACCTGTGGGGGGCCAGGACTTGATGTATCCAGTGCAGTGGACCACCACATACTGAGGCTCTCCATCCTTGGGTGGGCCCAGACCATTCCTACAGGGGAGAACACTACCAGTCAAGGCATAGTTCACTACACATTGTATTCAGGAAAGTATTCAGACATTTTGACTTTTTTCCACATTTTGTTAAGTTAAAGCCTTTTTCCTCATCAATCTACACACAATACCCCACAATGACAAAGCAAAAACAGGTTTTCAGAAATGTTCGCAAATTTATAAAAAAAACTGAAATATGACATTTACATAAGTATTCAGACCCTTTACTCAGTTGTTGAAGCCCCTTTGGCAGCGATTAGAGCCCAGAGTCTTCTTGGGTATGACGCTACAAGCTTGGCACACCTGTATGTGGGGAGTTTCTCCCATTCTTCTCTGCAGATCCTCTCAAACCCCGTCAGGTTGGATGGGGAGCGTCGCTGACCAGCTCTTTTCATGTTTCTCCAAAGATGTTCGATCGGGTTCAAGTCCAGGCTTTGGCTGGGTCACTCAAGGACATTCAGAAACTTCTCCCGAAGCCACTCCTGCATTGTCTTGGCTGTGTGCTTAAGAGTCATCGTCCTGTTGGAAGGTGAACCTTCGCCGCAGTCTGAGCTCTCAGGAGCAGGTTTTCATCAAGGATCTCTCTGTACTTTGCGCTGTTTATCTTTCCCTCGATCCTGACTAGTCTCGTAGTCCCTGCCGTTGAAAAACATCCCCACAGTATGCTGCCACCACCATGCCTCACCGTAGGGATGGTGCCAGGTTTCCACCAGGCGTGACGCTTGGCATTCAGGCCATAGTTCAATCTTGGTTTCATCAGAACAGACAATCTTGTTTCTCATGGTCTGAGAGTCATTTAAATGCCTTTTGGCAAACTCCAAGCAGGCTGTCATGAGCCTTATACTGAGGAGTGGCTTCTGTCTAGCCACTCTACCATAAATGACTGATTAGTGGAGTGCTGCAGAGATGGTTGTCCTTCTGGAAGGTTCTCCCATCTCCACAGAGGAGCTGTCAGTGTTCTTGGTCACCTCCCTGACCAAGGCCCTTCTCCCCCAATTACTCAGTTTGGCCGAGTGGCCAGCTCTAGGAAGAGTCTTGGTGGTTCCAAACTTCTTCCATTCAAGAATGATGGAGGCCACTGTGCTCTTGTGGAACTTCAATGCTGCAGAAATATTTTGGTACCTTTCCCCAGATCTGTCTCTGGTACCGCGACACAATCCTGTCTCTGAGCTCTATAAACAATTCCTTCAACAACGTGGCGTGCTCTGACATGCACTGTCAACTGTGGGACCTTTTATAGACAGGTGTGTACCTTTCCAAATCATGTCCAATCAACTGAATTTACCACAGGTGGACTCCAATCAAGTTGTAGAAACATCTCAAGGATGATCAATGGAAACAGGATGAACCTGAGCTCAATTTCAAGTCTCATAGCAAAGGGTCTGAATACTTATGTAAAGGTATTTGTTTTTTATTTTAATAAATGTGCAAAAATGTATAAAAGCCTGTTTTCGATTTGTCATAATGGTATTGTGTGTAGATTGATTAGGAAAAATGTATATTTAATACATTTTAAAACAAGGATGTAACATAACAAACTGTGGAAAAAGTCAAGGGGTCTGAATACTTTCCGAATGCACTTTTTACAGTAAAATATACAAGAATGATCTCACCTGTTCCTGCTCCGCAGGAAATGCAATCTGTTCATAGACATGGGCTCCACTGGACACGAACCACATCTACAAACACACACATTTCAGAATACACACGCCCAACACAGGTGCATACAGCCATATACACATGCAAGCTCATCACACACACCTCATCCTACATATGAAAGATCGTCTGGCTCCCATACACATCCTGACGGAGGACTGCTGTCCCTCCTTCTTAACTGTTCCTGTCTTCAGGTCTAACATCCTCCCTGAGAAAGAGAGAGAAGGGTCATTACCCACAGTCATTAGTGTTGTGTGTGTCTCCTACCTATATTATAACTCTGCAGTACAGAGCTGCTCCTTTAGTTCATCTGTACCACCTGTATTATAACTCTGCAGTACAGAGCTGCTCCTGTAGTTCATCTGTACCACCTGTATTATAACTCTGCAGTACAGAGCTGCTCCTTTAGTTCATCTGTACCACCTGTATTATAACTCTGCAGTACAGAGCTGCTCCTGTAGTTCATCTGTACCACCTGTATTATAACTCTGCAGTACAGAGCTGCTCCTGTAGTTCATCTGTACCACCTGTATTATAACTCTCTGCAGTACAGAGCTGCTCCTGTAGTTCATCTGTACCACCTGTATTATAACTCTGCAGTACAGAGCTGCTCCTGTAGTTAATCTGTACCACCTGTATTATAACTCTGCAGTACAGAGCTGCTCCTGTAGTTCATCTGTACCACCTGTATTATAACTCTCTGCAGTACAGAGCTGCTCCTGTAGTTCATCTGTACCACCTGTATTATAACTCTGCAGTACAGAGCTGCTCCTGTAGTTAATCTGTACCACCTGTATTATAACTCTCTGCAGTACAGAGCTGTTCCTGTAGTTAATCTGTACCACCTGTATTATAACTCCCTGCAGTACAGAGCTGCTCCTTTAGTTCATCTGTACCACCTGTATTATAACTCTGCAGTACAGAGCTGCTCCTTTAGTTCATCTGTACCACCCATATTGTTATTCTCTGCAGTACAGAGCTGCTCCTGTAGTTCATCTGTACCACCTGTATTATAACTCTCTGCAGTACAGAGCTGCTCCTGTAGTTCATCTGTACCACCTGTATTATAACTCTCTGCAGTACAGAGCTGCTCCTGTAGTTCATCTGTACCACCCATATTGTTATTCTCTGCAGTACAGAGCTGCTCCTTTAGTTCATCTGTACCACCTGTATTATAACTCTGCAGTACAGAGCTGCTCCTGTAGTTCATCTGTACCACCTGTATTATAACTCTGCAGTACAGAGCTGCTCCTGTAGTTCATCTGTACCACCTGTATTATAACTCCCTGCAGTACAGAGCTGCTCCTGTAGTTCATCTGTACCACCTGTATTATAACTCCCTGCAGTACAGAGCTGCTCCTGTAGTTCATCTGTACCACCCATATTGTTATTCTCTGCAGTACAGAGCTGCTCCTGTAGTTCATCTGTACCACCTGTATTATAACTCTGCAGTACAGAGCTGCTCCTGTAGTTCATCTGTACCACCCATATTGTTATTCTCTGCAGTACAGAGCTGCTCCTGTAGTTCATCTGTACCACCTGTATTATAACTCTGCAGTACAGAGCTGCTCCTGTAGTTCATCTGTACCACCTGTATTATAACTCCCTGCAGTACAGAGCTGCTCCTGTAGTTCATCTGTACCACCTGTATTATAACTCTGCAGTACAGAGCTGCTCCTGTAGTTCATTTGTACCACCTGTATTATAACTCTGCAGTACAGAGCTGCTCCTGTAGTTAATCTGTACCACCTGTATTATAACTCTGCAGTACAGAGCTGCTCCTGTAGTTCATCTGTACCACCCATATTGTTATTCTCTGCAGTACAGAGCTGCTCCTGTAGTTCATCTGTACCACCTGTATTATAACTCTCTGCAGTACAGAGCTGCTCCTTTAGTTCATCTGTACCACCTGTATTATAACTCTGCAGTACAGAGCTGCTCCTTTAGTTCATCTGTACCACCTGTATTATAACTCTCTGCAGTACAGAGCTGCTCCTGTAGTTCATCTGTACCACCTGTATTATAACTCTCTGCAGTACAGAGCTGCTCCTTTAGTTCATCTGTACCACCTGTATTATAACTCTGCAGTACAGAGCTGCTCCTGTAGTTCATCTGTACCACCTGTATTATAACTCTGCAGTACAGAGCTGCTCCTTTAGTTCATCTGTACCACCTGTATTATAACTCTGCAGTACAGAGCTGCTCCTTTAGTTCATCTGTACCACCTGTATTATAACTCTCTGCAGTACAGAGCTGCTCCTGTAGTTCATCTGTACCACCTGTATTATAACTCTGCAGTACAGAGCTGCTCCTGTAGTTCATCTGTACCACCTGTATTATAACTCTGCAGTACAGAGCTGCTCCTTTAGTTCATCTGTACCACCTGTATTATAACTCTGCAGTACAGAGCTGCTCCTGTAGTTCATCTGTACCACCCATATTGTTATTCTCTGCAGTACAGAGCTGCTCCTGTAGTTCATCTGTACCACCCATATTGTTATTCTCTGCAGTACAGAGCTGCTCCTGTAGTTCATCTGTACCACCCATATTGTTATTCTCTGCAGTACAGAGCTGCTCCTTTAGTTCATCTGTACCACCTGTATTATAACTCTCTGCAGTACAGAGCTGCTCCTGTAGTTCATCTGTACCACCTGTATTATAACTCTGCAGTACAGAGCTGCTCCTGTAGTTCATCTGTACCACCTGTATTATAACTCTCTGCAGTACAGAGCTGCTCCTGTAGTTAATCTGTACCACCTGTATTATAACTCTCTGCAGTACAGAGCTGCTCCTGTAGTTCATCTGTACCACCTGTATTATAACTCTGCAGTACAGAGCTACTCCTGTAGTTCATCTGTACCACCTGTATTGTTATTCTCTGCAGTACAGAGCTGCTCCTGTAGTTCATCTGTACCACCTGTATTATAACTCTCTGCAGTACAGAGCTGCTCCTGTAGTTCATCTGTACCACCTGTATTATAACTCCCTGCAGTACAGAGCTGCTCCTGTAGTTCATCTGTACCACCCATATTGTTATTCTCTGCAGTACAGAGCTGCTCCTTTAGTTCATCTGTACCACCTGTATTATAACTCTCTGCAGTACAGAGCTGCTCCTGTAGTTCATCTGTACCACCTGTATTATAACTCTGCAGTACAGAGCTGCTCCTGTAGTTCATCTGTACCACCTGTATTATAACTCTCTGCAGTACAGAGCTGCTCCTGTAGTTAATCTGTACCACCTGTATTATAACTCTCTGCAGTACAGAGCTGCTCCTGTAGTTCATCTGTACCACCTGTATTATAACTCTGCAGTACAGAGCTACTCCTGTAGTTCATCTGTACCACCTGTATTGTTATTCTCTGCAGTACAGAGCTGCTCCTGTAGTTCATCTGTACCACCTGTATTATAACTCTCTGCAGTACAGAGCTGCTCCTGTAGTTCATCTGTACCACCTGTATTATAACTCCCTGCAGTACAGAGCTGCTCCTGTAGTTCATCTGTACCACCCATATTGTTATTCTCTGCAGTACAGAGCTGCTCCTGTAGTTCATCTGTACCACCCATATTGTTATTCTCTGCAGTACAGAGCTGCTCCTGTAGTTCATCTGTACCACCTGTATTATAACTCTCTGCAGTACAGAGCTGCTCCTGTAGTTCATCTGTACCACCCATATTGTTATTCTCTGCAGTACAGAGCTGCTCCTGTAGTTCATCTGTACCACCTGTATTATAACTCTCTGCAGTACAGAGCTGCTTCTGTAGTTCATCTGTACCACCTGTATTATAACTCTCTGCAGTACAGAGCTGCTCCTGTAGTTCATCTGTACCACCTGTATTATAACTCCCTGCAGTACAGAGCTGTTCCTGTAGTTAATCTGTACCACCTGTATTATAACTCTCTGCAGTACAGAGCTACTCCTGTAGTTAATCTGTACCACCTGTATTATAACTCTCTGCAGTACAGAGCTACTCCTGTAGTTCATCTGTACCACCTGTGTGTACCTGTATTGTTACTCTCTGCAGTAGAGAGCTGCTCTCGTAGTTTGTCTCCGTCGTCCGGGTGGAGCTGGTCGTAGAGTGAGGAGCCTAGCCAGTCAGACTGTGATTGGTTAAGAACAGGGGTCAGGGAGTCTGACACGTAGACGACCCGTCCACTCTCACACGACACCACAAACAGGAAGCCATCAGCAGCTTCCAGGATCAGGTGCTTCAGCTCCTACAAAGAGAGGGATGGGGAGTGAGAGGAAAGGAGAGGTAGAGGAGAGAGAGAACGATGGAGGGAGAGATGACATGGAAGATACACTCAGTTATTATTGTGCAACAAACACACATGATAACATTTCCCCTTGTCATCTCTCAGCCCCCTCTCCTCCCTTTCCTTCCTGCCTCTCTTTCTCTAACCTGGTCGGTGAGGAAGGATGGTTTGTATGTCCCGTCTGCTGCAGTGTTGCCGCTCCCTCTCAGAGACTTCATGTGGGACACGGCCATGCGCAGGATGGTCAGCTTATCTGGTTTCCGTGCCAACGCGCTGCAGGTGGGAACCATGTCTGACAGCTCTGTGATGTAAGCAGTCATCTTGTTCCTCCGCCGCCGCTCAATCTCACTGTGGTTCTCCCTGGAGCGAGGGAATGAGGGAGGAGAGGAAGAGAGGAGAGGAGAGTAGGAGGAGGGACAGGGATGGGGTAGAGATGGGAAGAAATAGGAAGGGCAGAGAGTAAGAGGTAGAGGAGGGATGGGGTGGGGTGGAGAGAAAGAGGGGTGGATATAAATGGGAAGAGGTGGGCAGGTAGGTGGACAACATGGAGTAGACTTTAGTGTTGGCGTAACCAAATGATATTTTCAGATTAGGATGAGGTAGGTGGAACAAGCATGGATTGATAAATATAACAAGGAGTGAATGATCCATCAATACGATAGATAAATGTAGAGATCGAGATAGAGAGAACCTGGTCTTTCAAAGCAAGACAGAGTGATAGAGGAGAGGAAGTGCTGAAAGAAAAAGACTTCAGAGATCCTGAGAGAGAGAGAAGCAGAGAGGGAAGGAGGGAGAGAAAGGGGTTGTGCTCAGAAGAAAGGGATTGATAGGAGTGAACAGGTGTCCCTGAGCTCAGGGGTTAGTAGTAGAGACAATAATCACAGTGGTGTGATAGGGAATCTGGTGTCTCGGGATGTGTGCATGCAGAATATCTGTATTATACACACGCACAAACACGCACCAACAACCTCCTTATTCTACCTGGCAAATCGCTCTTTGTCTCCTCCTCCTCCATCGTCATCACACCTGGTCAAAGACAGAGAAGAAGATCTGTCATCAAAACAACCAACACAATACAGTCAGATCAGATAGAGAGAGGGAGAGAGATGAGAGAGCAAGAAAGAGCGAGAGACAGGTGTCAATCCTACCTGAAGAGCTTGCTTCCATCATCATCATCATCATCATCGAAGTCTGGCCTGTGAGGAGGTAGACAGAATCCAGGTTTGCAAAGTTAACACCAAAGAATGGATCAACAACTTATCGGTGTGATTCTGATTCTGCACCTATGGACAACTTCTACCCTGTGCTGTCATAGCTATAGACCGTCTGTTAAAGTTGTGACATAGTGATTGACTGATTCATTGGCATTGTATACTATACTCACGCAGCTCGTCTCTTATTGGACCCTTTTGGCACAACAGCACTGCTGCTTGCCTGGGCCCCACCGGCTCCCAAACCCAGAGAGTCATCTGGTATGTCTGCCACACACACACACACACACACACACACACACAGACAGACAGACAGACAGACAGACAGACAGACAGAGATAAATTATGCAACGTAACGTTACACGATGCTACAAGTGTACTTCAATAACACAACTGTTTGTTTAATTTATTTAGCCATAAACGTATCTACCGGGACATATGTTGCTCCAGACAGCCATGTAGTAACACACCTGAGTCAACTAACGTTAATCAACCAATCGTAAGAATTGATTTAGACGAATAAAATGGTGTGTGAATGCTGGATTGAACCATGCAGCTCTCCAAGCCAGAGCGTGTGACCACTGCAGTTGTGAGTATAGCGAGCTAGCTATTGCCTCTCTGGTAATGAAACTGGCTATGCGTTAACTTACCTAGCCACAAAGCTCGCTAGCTAACAAATACTGTAGCTACAACTAACTCGCTAGCTATGCTAAGCCAAGCAGAACAAGCTAACTGTCAGGTGGTCAAAAAAAAAGCTAATGATTCGTTCAAAATAACACTTGTTTTGATGAAATATTGACACAAACTAGCTAGCTAGTTAGTAGCTAACTTGTCTGAGCATAACCTACGCAAGTCTGTCACCTAGCAAGCTAGCTAAAAATGATAACTAGCTAAGCTAACATGGCGAGTTGGCAACATTAACCTTAGGTCATGCCAGCTAAATGTAAGACAAGCTATTTGCCCAGGTTGGTAGCTAACTACGATGTTGCAAGACAGAAACGTCAATAGCTAGCTAAGTAGTTAGCTAGTTAAATTATTCAATTCAAAGTAAAATATTCAGTTAGCTTGCTTTCGCTGGCCAGTTAGCGCAGCTGGGGCTAAGCTATCTAGCTCCCTAATGCTGTCATCAGACGCAATCTGGAGAAAGTGACAGATTCGGTCAAAGGGCCACGGATCGCCAATTTTCCATCTGCATTATCACCTATAACATTTGAACTTATTCCCACAAGTTTAAAACTTTACTGTACCTGGGATAGAAGAGTCCATGTCCGGGTTGAATAACATAAACAAACCAAGTTACAGTAAACTGCGGAAATTTCCTCAGTCCACAATCCTCTCAGATTTACCGATTTTAACTATATCAGCAAATAAAGAGGGGACGTCATGACTCGTGTTTCTTCATCATCAGCCAGTGGGGGAAATTACAAAATAAGAATTAAAGTATCTATTTTCCCCGTTTGGAAACCTTCTAGATCCAAGATGGCGTTCACGGCTAATAGCAATAACTGTATAGGCTCTAGCTATGTAACACTTTTCTTCAATCATTAGCGGGATACAAGTGACATCCAATAAGAGGGCAACCCCAATGTTTGACCACTTACACAGAATCACAGGCCAGAACCATCTGTATAATATTTTATTTGAGTCAAAGCAAGATCTTAACCTTTAAGATTATTTGAGTGATATGTTATACTCACATTATAATGTAATAAACCTACTACTCCTATTTCAGAAACATATTGTATGTGTGTACACTAAAATAAGTGCACAATATACAATCCCTGTGTTTATAGAAGGTTATAGGCCTCAGTACCTAAACCAAGACATAGGAAACCTATATATACTCTCCCCTTATCCATCAGTGAGGAGAACTTCATAATTTGAGTGTGTAAAACAAACATTGAAGTAGACAAGTTTGGCGTAGTGATTCATGATCGTTGTTTTTATTATTAATGATAATACTTAAGCATCATAATACACACAAAAAAATAACACTGTAATTACGTGACTGTTGTTTTTCCAAAGCGACGGGGAAGAGAGGAAGATTGGTCAAGGTTAGTACAAATGAACGAGGGTTGGAATGGGGATGTGAAAGGCTGTGAGGGGAGGATCTCAGAATGAGGGAGGAGATGGATGAGTAGAAGGAGTGGGCAACAATAAGAAGCAAAAGACAGAGGGAGAAAGGATGAATGAGGATGAGAGGAGCTGAAGAAGGTAGAAAGGTGAGAGGGTAGGCTATCCCATACATTACAGATAAGGCACTTAAAAGACAACAACAATTGAAAATATATAATGATAAAAATACAACACTTCCATTGTTCCATGTATCATACTTTTGCTTACTGAGCAATTGAGTTGCTAAAATCCAAACTCAAGAAAAATCCTAACTTTTCTGAAACAATGATGTCAAACATGAAACATGACTGTAAACCTGTTTCTCATAGGAATCATACCTCAAATCACTCTAGAATAACAGAAAAACACATACCACACACACGGGATAATCTAATCCAGGGCAGTATGGCCTAAAAAATCTGCCCTAAATAAAGCATAAATTACAATGGCCCTTTCCAGTCTCCTGAGAAGAAATGTCCTGTTCTGACCAACCAATCCAGGCCCCCGATGAATATCCATCATGATGCATGATATCATCAGTGTGGGTCAGGATTCTACTGGATCATTGTGCCCAGAAACAGATTGGACTAGACCAAAACAGACTGGCATTCAACTCTGCAAACATTTGCAGAAAACGTTCGTCCTTACAAGGTCATTGTTGAAGAAAGAGTACACAATCAAGTGTTTTCAATAGAATAGAACAGTTCTCCTGTTGTCGAACATTCTTGGTGAGTTGGATTGTTGGTGGGCGCTCAGAGTTGGGAGCTTTATAATCGTTAGCGGAGTTGAATGCATCTCTAGTCGATGACATGCGTCATACCACACTGGAATGAAACCACAACTGGTCCATACTGGTCTAACAGTTAAAATATTGCTTTAAAAAAAATGTGAATTATTGACATTCTATTTGGGATCCTGACTGGCTGGACTGTTGTTTTTTGCCTTTACATTTACAAATGGCAATTTTTGTTTTGCAAAAACTATTGAAATATACTGAAAATAAAGTTCTGCCTGTGTAAAACTGTTTGATAACAAGTATTTTCCTCTCCAATGTCAACGGAGAGTGTCTACAGACAGAGCGTTACCACTGGCACATAAACATGACATCAGCAGAGGAAGGAGAGCATCATTCAGAAATCAGCAGAATCTCAATATACCCCCCAAAACTATTTAACACTTCGTTTGAAGGACTGCTTATAAGCTGCTTATAAACATGATTACATCGTTTATGAACCAGTTATTCACATTATTACATTGTTTATTAACCATTCAATAAAGCAGTTTATAAACAGGCCCTCAAATCAAGGTCCATACAGTGCAGTATTTAAACCCATGCTACCAGTGAGGGAGACAACCAGACTCCCTCACTATCTTACTGCATGGCTTCTACAAGCTTAGAGGTGTCCCAAACAACGGCCATTCCGATGCACTACAGGAGCTGAGCAGAAAAAAACATAATTACATAGAATCATAAAAACCAGGGTCGGCGAATCTGTATGTAAGCCCCAAATCAACATTCACACAAGGACACATTCACATGATTGTGTATTTGTGTGTCAGGTTAAATCTTGTTGTGTCTCTTTTCTAAAGTCTGTCTTTCATGGCAACTGGAGTATTGGACATAAAGGCACATGGACAAAACATGCTTATAGCAGGTTGAGCAACAACAAGGTAAGTGAAAAATAACAGAATAAGGTAAAAGCACCATAGTCTGGCTGTAAGGCACATGAGTACAGTAAGAAGAGCCATACTAGAAGCAGCATCACACTTTCTCCCCTTCCTTCTCTTCTTCCTTCTCCCCTTCTCTTCTTCCTTCTCCCCTTCCTTCTCCCCTTCCTTCTCCCCTTCCTTCTCCCCTTCCTTCTCCCCTTCCTTCTCCCCTTCCTTCTCCCCTTCCTTCTCTTCTTCCTTCTCTTCTTCCTTCTCCCCTTCCTTCTCCCCTTCCTTCTCTTCTTCCTTCTCTTCTTCCTTCTCCCCTTCCTTCTCTTCTTCCTTCTCCCCTTCCTTCTCTTCTTCCTTCTCCCCTTCCTTCTCCCCTTTCTTCTCTTCTTCCCTTTCTTCTCTTCTTCCCTTCATTCTCATCATTCTGTCCTCTCTTCCATTCACATCATTTTGAACACTCTTTTAGAGGGACTGAAATCACACAGACGTTCCCAATGCTATTCCTTAACTTGTGTGTGTGTGTGGGGAGGTATTCTCATGAAACCAGTTTTAAAATGTCTGGAACAAATTTGAGTTACAAAACTATGATGCATCTGCAAAAATCAACTATCATTCTTAGGACTAAGATGTCTAGTTTTAGGGGAAAATGTAATGTAAAAAAATAAAAAAATACATTTTCATTACTGAAATGCCTCCTGATTAAATTCATGGTAATTTTATAAAAATACATCTTTAAAAAAACGAACTTATTTAAATAAAACAAAATATGTTGCTGTAGTTTCTCCATAAATTATAAAAATTGTATACTAGTTGAAGTTTACATTAAACTATAATATTTATTACATACAAGCAGTGTCTGTGGATATGTCTCATTACCATTTTTTTCAAGTTCCTATAAAACTTTTTTAAATAAACATTTCTTCATCATCTAGAGTAGTCCTTAGAAAACAGCTAAAGAGCTCAAATTGGGAAAAAGTCTGATTTTAATTTTATAATAATTGTAATTTAAAATTATTTGTCTCAGTCATTTTCATTAGGGAAGCAATGTTAAAAAAATATATAAATATTGATTTATAACTTTTTTGGACAAAAACGAATGAGAATTTTATGAAAATGTTAGTATAATATCTGATAAAAAAACTAATAATAATTATGAAATAGATACGTATAGATCCTAATCTGTTATTCAAGAGGACATTTTGTGAAAAATTACTAAATGTATATTTTAATTACAGTTTCGTGAGAATTACCTGTGTGTGTGTGTGTGTGTGTGTGTGTTATTAATGGACTATAATAACAGGTCCATGCCAATTAATGTAGTATATCCAAAATTGTGTGTGTGATTGAGTGTTTATAATGTAGTACAGTGTATCTAACCACAGGTACAGGTCTACCTGTAGTTCTCAGGCTTTAGGAATGCCTTTCCTTCTCCTTCGTCCATTTTCCCTACCACTCTGTTCCTTTCCTCTTCTTTCCATCTCTCCTTTTCCCCTTCCCTCCCTTCCCTCCATCTTTCCCCTTCCCTCCCTTTCCCCTTCACTCCATCTCTCCCGTTCCCCTTCCCTCCCTTTCCCCTTCCCTCCATCTCTCCCGTTCCCCTTCCCTCCATCTCTCCCACTCTGCTGAGTGAGGGATGTGAATTCTTCACACTCTTACTTCCTGGCACACGTTTTCATTACTCTGTCTTGCGGTGGTTGTTGTGAGCGGCGTGACCATTCTGCACCGCACCTTTCTTCTCCACCCCCTCCTCTTCCTCCCCTGACTCGTCTGTCTCTTCTTTATCGCTCCTCTCGTCCTCCACCTTTTCCTGAAGCGAAATGAGAGAAAGAAAGAGAGGTGTGTTCAGAAACAGGTCATCCGTCCAGAGACATTACTTTTCCTTTCGGCAAACTGAACCCAAACCAGACTGCTGCTCTTTATCAGCTGGGCTTTCCAACACATATAATCAACGAGTGATTTCTGAATAAACTTTCTCTCTCCTCCACCCACCCCTCCTCTCCCAGTCTCTCTCCTCCACCCACCCCTCCTCTCCCAGTCTCTCTACTCCACCTACCCCTCCTCTCCCAGTCTCTCTCCTCCACCCACCCACCCACCCCTCCTCTCCCAGTCTCTCTCCTCCACCCACCCACCCACCCACCCCTCCTCTCCCAGTCTCTCTCCTCCACCCACCCACCCCTCCTCTCCCAGTCTCTCTCCTCCACCCACCCACCCCTCCTACTCTCCCAGTCTCTCTCCACCCTCCCACCCCTCCTCCTCCTCTCCGTCTCTCTCCACCCTCCCACCTCTCCTCTCCCAGTCTCTCTCCTCCACCTACCCACCCCTCCTCTCCCAGCTCTCTCCACCCTCCCACCTCTCCTCTCCCAGTCTCTCTCCTCCACCCACCCACCCACCCCTCCCAGTCTCTCTCCTCCACCCACCCCTCACAGTCTCTCTCCTCCGCCCTCCCACCCCTCCTCTCCCAGTCTCTCTCCTCCACCCTCCCACCCCTCCTCTCCCAGTCTCGCTCCTCCAGGATGCGTGTTCAGTGCTGTAATGGTTGTATATGTAGTGTTGTCAGGATGTGTGTTCAGTGTTGTCAGGATGTGTGTGTAGTGTTGTCAGGATGTGTGTGTAGTGTTGTCAGGATGTGTGTGTAGTGTTGTCAGGAGGGATGTGTGTGTGTAGTGTTGTCAGGAGGGATGTGTGTGTGTAGTGTTGTCAGGGTGTGTGTGTGTGTGTGTGTGTAGTGTTGTCAGGGTGTGTGTGTGTGTAGTGTTGTCAAGGTGTGTGAGTGTGTAGTGTTGTCAGGGTGTGTGTATAGTGTTGTCAGGGTGTGTGTATGTGTGTGTAGTGTTGTCAGGGTGTGTGTGTGTGTGTGTGTATAGTGTTGTCAGGGTGTGTGTGTGTGTGTAGTGTTGTCAGGGTGTGTGTGTGTGTAGTGTTATCAGGGTGTGTGTGTGTGTGTGTGTAGTGTTATCAGGGTGTGTGTGTATAGGGTGTGTGTGTGTGTGTGTGTAGTGTTGTCAGGGTGTGTGTGTGTGTGTATAGTGTTGTCAGGGTATGTGTATAGTGTTGTCAGGGTGTGTGTGTATAGTGTTGTCAGGGTGTGTGTGCAGTGTTGTGTACATACATCGCTGCTCAGGAAGCGGACGGCCATACGCAGAATGAGGATGGCCCAGAAGATATGGAGACACTGCAGCACCATCATAAGGAAATTCAGGAAGTAGTATCCAAAGAACGGAGAGTACATAGTCATTGGATAAATGTACGTAGAATAAATGATGCTGAGAGAGAGGAGGGGGGGGGGGGCAAGAAGAGCAATAACATCAGTAACAACCAACAGACAATTAACAGACATTTATGATGCTAATCAGAATTTGTTGTTCACTGACTTGCCTAGTTAAAGGTTACATAAGTAAAACAATCAGAATGGCTGTGAGAGACAGATCATTGGTGTGTGGTGGGAGTGTTCAGGTGTCATCTCACTAGAAGGGGAAGATATAGAGTCTAGTGAAGATGAAGACGGCAGCGAAGAGGAAGAAGACGTAGTTACTGGTGTTTCTCCATCCAGCATAGATGAATATCTTAGCGGACTTTAAGAGAGAGAGAAAGGTTGTTGTTAGAAAATAATTGTAATGTCATATTTCTTCCACCAGGTGACAGTACTAAATAATCTCCATATCTCCACTTCTCCAATATCAGTAGTACTTTGTCCACTTCCTGGTTTATCAAATAAAATGGGATTTCCTTGTGGGTGATTCCCCTGTGGGCCCCACCTACAAACTACATGTGCTAACTGTATTATTGTGTTTATTATCGTATCATGGCAGTGATATTATTATCATGTTATGTTGGTGACCCAGCTCTCCTGTAATTGGTTGTACCTCCAGTAAATAGTCGGAGGAGTCGTGCAGCAGCATGATGAGCGTGCCCGCTCTGATGTAGTTGACACACCAGGAGAAACTGATGAGGAAGATGGTGGCCATATGGTGAACCATCTGCTCCTTAAAGTCCTACACAGAGGAAGGGAGGGAGAGAAGGAGGGAAAGAGAGAAATGCAGGGAGGGAAAGAGAAGGTTAGAGTTTGTGTTTTGTTACCATGATAACATGATAACATTCTGATCCAACCTGCACGCATGCACATGCGCAAACACACACACTATAGTAAATCATGCCAGAGGGCCATCAGGTGACTTTATTTAGCAGGTACACACTGTCTGTTCTGACCTGACCCTAGTGGAGTAGAGTCCACTGACAAACTCCCCTTTAACCTCCGGCTCCACACACACAAGCACGTCATATCAGTCCAATGTCCACCTCCTGCAGTTGCCCCCTGGCCCCTGTCCACTGACATTTACATCAGTGCCATGACAGTAACCCCTGGTCGTCAGTACAGGGGCAACACCATGGCGACAGCAGGAGAGGGATCGGAAAGACTTGCTTACTGCTTTCAATGAATCACTTGTAGCTAACAGAGTGTGCAGCCTTGGTTAACCACTATCCCTGATCTTGTCAACTGCACTCCCCCATGTATGGAAGAATCTTCGGGTGATCTGCGTGCTGTAATTGATTGACTCTTAAAGTGAATAGGACTGTAAGTAAAGGGATTCTGTGCCAACATTTTTAGTGGTTGATTTGTATACTGTATTCTTGATTGTTACAAGCATAGTGTGTTTCATAGAGCAGGCACGGTGCACATAGTGTGTTTCATAGAGCAGGCACGGTGCACATAGTGTGCTTCATAGAGCAGGCACGGTGCACATAGTGTGTTTCATAGAGCAGGCACGGTGCACATAGTGTGTTTCATAGAGCAGGCACGGTGCACATAGTGTGTTTCATAGAGCAGGCACGGTGCACATAGTGTGTTTCATAGAGCAGGCACGGTGCACATAGTGTGTTTCATAGAGCAGGCACGGTGCACATAGTGTGTTTCATAGAGCAGGCACGGTGCACATAGTGTGTTTCATAGAGCAGGCACGGTGCACATAGTGTGTTTCATAGAGCAGGCACGGTGCACATAGTGTGTTTCATAGAGCAGGCACGGTGCACATAGTGTGTTTCATAGAGCAGGCACGGTGCACATAGTGTGTTTCATAGAGCAGGCACGGTGCACATAGTGTGTTTCAGAGAGCAGGCACGGTGCACATAGTGTGTTTCATAGAGCAGGCACGGTGCACATAGTGTGTTTCATAGAGCAGGCACGGTGCACATAGTGTGTTTCATAGAGCAGGCACGGTGCACATAGTGTGTTTCATAGAGCAGGCACGGTGCACATAGTGTGTTTCATAGAGCAGGCACGGTGCACATAGTGTGTTTCATAGAGCAGGCACGGTGCACATAGTGTGTTTCAGAGAGCAGGCACGGTGCACATAGTGTGTTTCATAGAGCAGGCACGATGCACATAGTGTGTTTCATAGAGCAGGCACGGTGCACATAGTGTGTTTCATAGAGCAGGCACGGTGCACATAGTGTGTTTCATAGAGCAGGCACGGTGCACATAGTGTGTTTCATAGAGCAGGCACGGTGCACATAGTGTGTTTCATAGAGCAGGCACGGTGCACATAGTGTGTTTCATAGAGCAGGCACGGTGCACACTTACTTTCCGTTTGACGTCTGATGCCACACTGAAGATTAGAGAGACGTAGAAACCCAGCTCTATCATATAGTACCAATACTGAGACGGCAGGAGAGTCTGGGGGAGAGATGAGAGATGGAGGGATGGAGGGAAATTGATGAGAGATGGAGGGATAGGGAGAGAGATGGGATGGGGAGATTATTGGGGAGAGAGAGAGAGGAGAGAAAGAGCAAGATAATATCAATAACATGCATTGATACTTCCATAATATACTTTCTGAACACAGTCAAACACTGGACATAACATGATATGATTGATTATGATATATGCCTTCCAATGACTTTCCTATGTTACAATGTATTAGTTACCACTCATCAATAACCAGAGGGACATACCAGAATAGGGAAGCCCTGCCACATCTCCTTAAAGTCATACAGCCAGGGTTTCTGAGAGAGGGAGAGAGTCATACATAAATCAGACACTTCTAACTTCAGTCACAGAGAAATAACATATCCTTAAAGTCATACAGCCAGGGTTTCTGAGAGAGGGAGAGAGTCATACATAAATCAGACAGTTCTAACTTCAGTCACAGAGAAGTACAGCATTGAAACAGATAAATCATTTTCACACCCTCTTTCCCTCTATATATTAATGTGGCTTTATAATTCTCTTCCAGTGTCATTCGTAACTTCTTTATTAATCATGTTAGAAAAACATCAAATTGTATAACATTTGTTTTGGATACTCCGTTGTCCCGGATATAACCAACTGTTGTTGACAGGGCTGTTGTTGACAATTCTATCTTAGTATCCTGTAACACATTGATCCTGTCAGTGAACAGGCTCGGTTTCTCCCATCAATGGTTTAACTAGGATCTAAAGTTGAAACGATGAGTTATGACAGAGGTCAGATAACATGAGTGACCAATGAGGTTGCAGGGAGATTAGCTTGGAGACAGGCGAGAGTTTTAAAGGTCAAAGGTGAAACAGCAGTACTCACGTCAATGAGGGCAGCCAGGCCAGCAATGAAAGCAAGAAGGTAAAAGGTGAATCTCCAACTGCAAGAGAACATACAAAATCGTTGGACAACACACACACAGACTTTATACTACAGTGCATTTGGAAAGTATTCAGACCCCTTGACCTTTTCCACATTTTGTTACGCTACAGCCTTATTCTAAAATTGATTAAATGTTTTTCCCCTCATCAATCTACACACAATACCCCATAATGACAAAGTAAAAACAGCTTTTTAGATATTTTTGCAAATGTATTAAAAATACAAAACTTAAATATCATATTTAAATAAGTATTCAGACCCTTTACTCAGTACTTTGTTGAAGCACCTTTAGCAGCGATTATGGCCTCAAGTCTTCTTGGGAATAAGCTTGGCACACCTGTATTTGGGGAGTTTCTCCCATTCTTCTCTGCAGATCTTCTCAAACTCTGTCAGGTTGGATGGGAAGCTTTGCTGACCAGCTCTTTTCACGTTACTCCAGAGATGTTCGATCGGGTTCAAGTCCAGGCTCTGGCTGGGTCACTCAAGGACTGTCACGACTTCTGCCGAAGTCGGTCCCTCTCCTTGTTCGGGCGGCGTTCGGCGTCACCGGTCTTCTAGCCATCGCCGATCCACCTTTCATTTTCCATTTGTTTTGTCTTGTCTTCCCTCACACCTGGTTTCAATTCCATCATTACATGTTGTGTATTTAACCCTCTGTTCCCCCCATGTTCTTGTCCGGTAATTGTTTATTGTAGTGCTTGTGCACGTTATGCTGGTGTGTAACGGGTTTTGTACCCATTGATTTATTGTTCTGTTTACGGTGGTTTTGTTTATTAAACTGCACCGTTGTAAATCAGTTTTTTCTCTCCTGCGCCTGACTTCTCTGCCGCCAGTACGCACCCCATACAAGGACATTCAGAGACTTGTCCCGAAGCCACTCCTGCGTTGTCTAGGCTGTGTGCTCAGAGTCATTGTCCTATCGGAAGATGACCCTTCACCCCAGGCTGAGGCCCTGAACAGGTTTTCATCAAGGATCTCTCTGTACTTTGCTCCGTTCATCTTTCCCTCATCTCCAAGTCCCTGCTGCTGAAAAATATCCCCACAGCATAATGCTGCCACCACCATGCTTCACCGTAGGGATGGTGCCAGGTTTCCTCCAGACGCGACACTTGGCATTCAGGCCAAATAGTTCAATCTTGGTTTCATCAGAACAGATCATTTTTTCCAAGCAGGGCTGTCATCTGCCTTTTACTGAGGAGTGGCTTCCGTCTGGCCACTCTACCATAAAGGCCTGATTTGTGGAGTGCTGCAGAGATGGTTCCCAGGGTTGTCAATTATGGCAGCCCCCTGCATCTCTCTGATTCAGAGGGGTTGGGTTAAATGCGGAAGACACATTTCAGTTGAATGCGTTCAGTTGTACAACTGACTAGGCATCTCCCTTTCTGGAAGGTTCTCCCATAGAGTGACCTTTGGGTTCTTGGTCACCTCCCTGACCAAGGCCCTTCTCCCCTGATTTCTCAGTTTGGCCGGACGGCCAGCTCTAGGAAGAGTCTTGCTGGTTCCAAACTTAGTTCATTTAAGAATGATGGAGGCCACTGTGTTCTTGAGGACCTTCAATGCTGCAGACATTTTTTGATACCCTTCCCAGATCTGTGCCTCGACACAATCCTGTCTCAGAGCTCTATGGACAATTCCTTCGACCTCATGGCTTAGTTTTTGCTCTGACATGCACTGTCAACTGTGGGACCTTATATAGACAGGTGTGTGCCGTTCCAAATTATGTCCAATCAATACATTTGACCAAATGTGGACTCTAATCAAGTTGTAGAAACATCAAGGATCAACAATGGAAAAAGGATGAACCAGAGCTCAATTTCGAATCTCATAGCAAATGGTCTGAATACTTATGTAAATAAAGTATTTCAGTTTATTTTTAATACATTTGCACAAATTTATAAAAATCTGTTTTCACTTTGTCATTATGGGGTATTGTATGTAGATTGATGAGGGAAAAAATATAAGTAATCCATTTTAGAATAAGGCTGTAATGTAAAGAAATTTGGCAAAAGTGAAGGGGTCTGAATACTTTCTGAATGCACTTATATGTACAGTAAAGAGAACATACACACATTCTGTTAAACTGTAATGGATCAGTCCCGTGCAAACTTCCCAGCACACAATAAGAACAGTCATACAGTAGCCTCCCAGTTCGGTCCTGTCACACAGAGACCAGACCTCCAGTACTGTACGACACAACAACCTGCTGACTACAGATAGAGACCTCCAGTACTGTACAACACAACAACCTGCTGACTACAGATAGACCTCCAGTACTGTACAACACAACAACCTGCTGACTACAGATAGAGACCTCCAGCACTGTACAACACAACAACCTGCTGACTACAGATAGACCTCCAGTACTGTACAACACAACAACCTGCTGACTACAGATAGACCTCCAGTACTGTACAACACAACAACCTGCTGACTACAGATAGACCTCCAGTACTGTACAACACAACAACCTGCTGACTACAGATAGAGACCTCCAGTACTGTACAACACAACAACCTGCTGACTACAGATAGAGACCTCCAGTACTGTACAACAACCTGCTGACTACAGATAGAGACCTCCAGTACTGTACAACACAACAACCTGCTGACTACAGATAGAGACCTCCAGTACTGTACAACAACCTGTTGACTACAGATAGACCTCCAGTACTGTACAACAACCTGCTGACTACAGATAGAGACCTCCAGTACTGTACAACACAACAACCTGCTGACTACAGATAGAGACCTCCAGTACTGTACAACACAACAACCTGCTGACTACAGATAGAGACCTCCAGTACTGTACAACAACAACCTGCTGACTACAGATAGAGACCTCCAGTACTGTACAACAACAACCTGCTGACTATAGATAGACCTCCAGTACTGTACAACACAACAACCTGCTGACTACAGATAGAGACCTCCAGTACTGTACAACACAACAACCTGCTGACTACAGATAGAGACCTCCAGTACTGTACAACAACAACCTGCTGACTACAGATAGACCTCCAGTACTGTACAACACAACAACCTGCTGACTACAGATAGAGACCTCCAGTACTGTACAACACAACAACCTGCTGACTACAGATAGACCTCCAGTACTGTACGACACAACAACCTGCTGACTACAGATAGACCTCCAGTACTGTACAACAACAACCTGCTGACTATAGATAGACCTCCAGTACTGTACAACACAACAACCTGCTGACTACAGATAGAGACCTCCAGTACTGTACAACACAACAACCTGCTGACTACAGATAGACCTCCAGTACTGTACGACACAACAACCTGCTGACTACAGATAGACCTCCAGTACTGTACAACAACCTGCTGACTACAGATAGAGACCTCCAGTACTGTACAACACAACAACCTGCTGACTACAGATAGAGACCTCCAGTACTGTACAACACAACAACCTGCTGACTACAGATAGACCTCCAGTACTGTACGACACAACAACCTGCTGACTACAGATAGAGACCTCCAGTACTGTACAACACAACAACCTGCTGACTACAGATAGACCTCCAGTACTGTACGACACAACAACCTGCTGACTACAGATAGAGACCTCCAGTACTGTACAACACAACAACCTGCTGACTACAGATAGACCTCCAGTACTGTACAACAACAACCTGCTGACTACAGATAGAGACCTCCAGTACTGTACAACACAACAACCTGCTGACTACAGATAGACCTCCAGTACTGTACAACACAACAACCTGCTGACTACAGATAGAGACCTCCAGTACTGTACAACACAACAACCTGCTGACTACAGATAGAGACCTCCAGTACTGTACAACACAACAACCTGCTGACTACAGATAGAGACCTCCAGTACTGTACAACACAACAACCTGCTGACTACAGATAGAGACCTCCAGTACTGTACAACAACAACCTGCTGACTATAGATAGAGACCTCCAGTACTGTACAACAACAACCTGCTGACTACAGATAGAGACCTCCAGTACTGTACAACAACAACCTGCTGACTATAGATAGACCTCCAGTACTGTACAACACAACAACCTGCTGACTACAGATAGAGACCTCCAGTACTGTACAACACAACAACCTGCTGACTACAGATAGAGACCTCCAGTACTGTACAACAACAACCTGCTGACTACAGATAGACCTCCAGTACTGTACAACACAACAACCTGCTGACTACAGATAGAGACCTCCAGTACTGTACAACACAACAACCTGCTGACTACAGATAGACCTCCAGTACTGTACGACACAACAACCTGCTGACTACAGATAGACCTCCAGTACTGTACAACAACAACCTGCTGACTATAGATAGACCTCCAGTACTGTACAACACAACAACCTGCTGACTACAGATAGAGACCTCCAGTACTGTACAACACAACAACCTGCTGACTACAGATAGACCTCCAGTACTGTACGACACAACAACCTGCTGACTACAGATAGACCTCCAGTACTGTACAACAACCTGCTGACTACAGATATACCTCCAGTACTGTACGACACAACAACCTGCTGACTACAGATAGACCTCCAGTACTGTACAACAACCTGCTGACTACAGATAGAGACCTCCAGTACTGTACAACACAACAACCTGCTGACTACAGATAGAGACCTCCAGTACTGTACAACACAACAACCTGCTGACTACAGATAGACCTCCAGTACTGTACGACACAACAACCTGCTGACTACAGATAGAGACCTCCAGTACTGTACAACACAACAACCTGCTGACTACAGATAGACCTCCAGTACTGTACGACACAACAACCTGCTGACTACAGATAGAGACCTCCAGTACTGTACAACACAACAACCTGCTGACTACAGATAGACCTCCAGTACTGTACAACAACAACCTGCTGACTACAGATAGAGACCTCCAGTACTGTACAACACAACAACCTGCTGACTACAGATAGACCTCCAGTACTGTACAACACAACAACCTGCTGACTACAGATAGAGACCTCCAGTACTGTACAACACAACAACCTGCTGACTACAGATAGAGACCTCCAGTACTGTACAACACAACAACCTGCTGACTACAGATAGAGACCTCCAGTACTGTACAACAACAACCTGCTGACTACAGATAGACCTCCAGTACTGTACAACACAACAACCTGCTGACTACAGATAGAGACCTCCAGTACTGTACAACAACAACCTGCTGACTACAGATAGAGACCTCCAGTACTGTACAACAACAACCTGCTGACTACAGATAGACCTCCAGTACTGTACAACAACAACCTGCTGACTACAGATAGACCTCCAGTACTGTACAACAACAACCTGCTGACTACAGATAGAGACCTCCAGTACTGTACAACACAACAACCTGCTGACTACAGATAGAGACCTCCAGTACTGTACAACACAACAACCTGCTGACTACAGATAGACCTCCAGTACTGTACGACACAACAACCTGCTGACTACAGATAGACCTCCAGTACTGTACGACACAACAACCTGCTGACTACAGATAGAGACCTCCAGTACTGTACGACACAACAACCTGCTGACTACAGATAGAGACCTCCAGTACTGTACTGGAGGTACTGGTTGTTGTCTACACTAGTGATTGTGATATTATCTACAGGTTGTTATCTACACTAGTGATTGTGATATTAACTACAGGTTGTTATCTACACTAGTGATTGTGATATTAACTACAGGTTGTTATCTACACTAGTGATTGTGATATTAACTACAGGTTGTCTCTACACTAGTGATTGTGATATTAACTACAGGTTGTTATCTACACTAGTGATTGTGATATTAACTACAGGTTGTTATCTACACTAGTGATTGTGATATTAACTACAGGTTGTTATCTACACTAGTGATTGTGATATTAACTACAGGTTGTCTCTACACTAGTGATTGTGATATTAACTACAGGTTGTCTCTACACTAGTGATTGTGATATTAACTACAGGTTGTTATCTACACTAGTGATTGTGATATTAACTACAGGTTGTCTCTACACTAGTGATTGTGATATTAACTACAGGTTGTTATCTACACTAGTGATTGTGATATTAACTACAGGTTGTATCTACACTAGTGATTGTGATATTAACTACAGGTTGTCTCTACACTAGTGATTGTGATATTAACTACAGGTTGTTATCTACACTAGTGATTGTGATATTATCTACAGGTTGTTATCTACACTAGTGATTGTGATATTAACTACAGGTTGTCTCTACACTAGTGATTGTGATATTAACTACAGGTTGTTATCTACACTAGTGATTGTGATATTAACTACAGGTTGTATCTACACTAGTGATTGTGATATTAACTACAGGTTATATCTACACTAGTGATTGTGATATTATCTACAGGTTGTCATCTACACTAGTGATTGTGATATTAACTACAGGTTGTCATCTACACTAGTGATTGTGATATTATCTACAGGTTGTTATCTACACTAGTGATTTTGATATTAACTACAGGTTGTTATCTACACTAGTTATTGTGATATTAACTACAGGTTGTTATCTACACTAGTGATTGTGATATTAACTACAGGTTGTTATCTACACTAGTAATTGTGATATTAATGTCAGTATTAGTGTAACACAGCCACTGTCTCAGTCCAATAACAATGACACACACTGTTGGGATATAAATTGATTCTGCTGATAGGGCCAAACTGTCTCCTGGGACTGGTGAGGGATGTGAGGGGCGGGCGGCGTGTGTGTGTGTGTGGCCTGGGGGGTAGGAGGAGCCTTGATAAAACCAGGCTGGCAATATAATGAGTGTCAGATATACTGTAAATAGACTCATGCTTTAACACTCAGGCATGTGCTCACAGCACGTGTGTGTGTCTGTGCATGGGGGTGTGTTGGTGACAGATTTTCATTAAGCAGCTTTTTGTGAAGCAGCTGTGTTGTTATCTTGTTTTGTGCCTGTGTTCATGCATGTGTGTGGGAGTGTGTATGCATATGGGTATTTGTGCATGTGTGTGTGTGTGTGTGTGTGTACCTGGCCTCTTTGAACTTCTTCAGTAGACTGGGTCGGTCCTGGTTCCTGCGTCTCCTGAACCATCTCTGCACCTGTCTCTCTGAACAACCTGTCTGCTTACACAGACTGTCTATAGAACTCTGTAGGAGGGAGGGAGAGCGGGGGATAGGGGGAGAGAGAAAGGGAGGAGGGAGAGAGAGCGGGGGATAGGGGGAGAGAGAAAGGGAGGGAGAGCGGGGGATAGGGGGAGAGAGAAAGGGAGGAGGGAGAGAGAGCAGGGGATAGGGGGAGAGAGAAAGGGAGGAGGGAGAGAGTGGGGGAGAGGGGGAGAGAGAAAGGGAGGAGGGAGGGAGAGGGGGAGAGAGAAAGGGAGGAGGGAGAGAGAGCGGGGGATAGGGGGAGAGAGAAAGGGAGGGAGAGCGGGGGATAGCGGGAGAGAGAAAGGGAGGAGGGAGAGAGAGCGGGGGATAGGGGGAGAGAGAAAGGGAGGAGGGAGAGAGAGAGCGGGGGATTGGGGGAGAGAGAAAGGGAGGAAGGAGAGAGAGGGGGGGATAAGGGGAGAGAGAAAGGCAGGAGGGAGGGAGAGCGGGGGATAGATGGAGAGAGAAAGGGAGGAGGGAGGGAGAGCGGGGGATAGATGGAGAGAGAAAGGGAGGAGGGAGAGAGAGCGGGGGATAGGGGGAGAGAGAAAGGGATGAGGGAGAGAGAGCGGGATAGGGGGAGAGAGAAAGGGAGGAGGGAGAGAGAGAAGGGTAGAAAGGGATACAGTTTAGCATAATGATTTGTGTGGTGCTGTATACAGATGTAGGATCTTAATTTGAGTCAGTTTGCTACAGCAGGAAAATAATTCTGCAGCAACGGGAAATGTGAATTATTATATGGATTATAATTAGGGGTTGATACATTTTTCATTAGGGCAAATCAAGTCTGAAATGACAAACTTTAGAAGCCTTTTTAAAACTCAAATGCACACGTTTACATTTCCTGCTGTGCAGAATTTTTTTTGCAACAAAAGACTGAACAAATTAAGATCTGTAGCAATTGTGTAGTGTTAATGTGTTCGTGTGTGTGTGCGTGCCTGTGTGCATGTGTCTCTGTGCTTGCGTGCATTGGTGTAGTCTTTTTTAGTTGTGTTACCTGTGAGGGGTTCTTGGTTGCGTTACAGTAGAAGGACTCCAGTGTGGGGTTGTGTGAGACTATGAGCCGAACTTTCTCCTTCACCCCCATGACAGCAGCCAGTGGGGTGGCCACTAACCTGCACACACAGAGAGGGGGGGAGAGAGGAATGAGATGGGAGGAAGAGAGAGAGACGGCATGATACGGTTTGATATTATCATGAGGGAGGATGGAGAGGTATGAAGGGAAGGAGAGAAAGTGATAGAGAGTGACAGAGAAAGGTTACGTCTTGACTGATTGCTAAGCTAACACACAACATACAGGTGGGTTCTAAAAATATGAGAGAAGAGAGGGAGGGAAAGGACACAGAGGAGAAGAGGAAGCAGAGATATGATCAGAGTGACTCAGTGAAAACAGACCGAGATTAAATTACAGATTGAAGGTAAAATAATGTAATTAAAGATTAGCGGTGGAGAGGACAAGATGGACAAAGGGAAGAGGGAGAGAGGGGGGGAGGCGTAGGAATATAAACATGTAGACAGATGGGGGAAAGAGAAGAGGTATAAACATGTAGACAGATGGGGGAAAGAGAAGAGGTATAAACATGTAGACAGATGGTGAAAGAGGCAGAGGATTAATCGTATGAGGGGTAACAGCCAGCCAAACAGACAGACAGACGGACAGACAGAACAGACGGACAGACGTACCTCTCGAAGATCTGTCGTATTACGAGGAAGGCTAGGGCGATGGGTAGCACCACCCAAAGGTCGCTGGCCTTGGCGTAAACACGGCCATCTTTGTCCTCCAGGTCAGCCCAACCCAGCCCCTCAGGGAACCACAGCCGCTCATTCCAGAACCACTCGCTCAGACTGGACACCATACTGGGGAGAGAGCAGAGAAGGCGGTTAATATACTGACATTTACACACACACACATACATACACAAACACACACAGCTGGCAGCATGATGCCTCAGAGGGATGGGAGAAAGGAGTGGTTACATCATCCTTTGTGGTTATTTGAATTGCTAGTTAATGAAAGGATGTGACCAGTTGTCCCATGTGTAGCCTACTTCCTGGTCTCTTTTATGACATAATGTCTGTCTAATCCTTCTCTATCTCATCCTAGCCAGACACAGGAAGACTGGAAGGGGTTTAAAATCCCTAACTGAATGAATGTTTATTTATCCATTTCTCTCACCGCAGTTAAACAACAGGAACCATCCCAATCAGAGGAAATGTTCATACCTCAACAATCGTCTGAAGTCAGATCCATATTCTAATCTATACCCTCTGTTGTGTAAACTCCACATAACACGCATTGGAAGAAATCTGCAGGACAATTGAACAGGAAAGATTGGCACCAACTAATTAGATGTATTGCCATTGTGCAAATCTTCCCCATTCAATTACAGATGTAGGATCTTCATTTGATCACCCTGTTGTAGGAGAATTGTCCTGCAATGCAGGAAATGTAAAACTTGTTGTGTGTTTGAGATTTAAAAAGGCTTCTGAAGTTTGTAATTCCATTTCGAAATTTCAGACTTAATATTCCCTTACGTAAAATGTATCAATCCCTACAAAAATGTAAATTAATTATAATCTACATAATTATCACATTCATGTTGATGTAGGATTATTTTCCTGCTGTAGCAAACTGGCTCAAATTAAAGATGGAATCCAAAGGTCGCGGGCAACCTCATGCTGTCCCCACTTGTTGTGTTGTTTTCTCACTTTCAACGAAAACAAGGGGGTTGAGCTAATAAAGTTGGTTAATAAAGTCTGATTTTATATACACTGCTCAAAAAAATAAAGGGAACACTAAAATAACATCCTAGATCTGAATGAATGAAATATTCTTATTAAATACTTTCTTTACATAGTTGAATGTGCTGACAACAAAATCACACAAAAATTATCAATGGAAATCAAATGTATCAACCCATGGAGGTCTGGATTTGGAGTCACACTCAAAATTAAAGTGGAAAACCACACTACAGGCTGATCCAACTTTGATGTAATGTCCTTAAAACAAGGCAAAATGAGGCTCAGTAGTGTGTGTGGCCTCCACGTGCCTGTATGACCTCCCTACAACGCCTGGGCATGCTCCTGATGAGGTGGCGGATGGTCTCCTGAGGGATCTCCTCCCAGACCTGGACTAAAGCATCCGCCAACTCCTGGACAGTCTGTGGTGCAACGTGGCGTTGGTGGATGGAGCGAGACATGATGTCCCAGATGTGCTCAATTGGATTCAGGACTGGGGAATGGGCGGGCCAGTCCATAGCATCACTGCCTTCCTCTTTCAGGAACTGCTGACACACTCCAGCCACATGAGGTCAAGCATTGTCTTGTATTAGGAGGAACCCAGGGCCAACCGCACCAGCACATGGTCTCACAAGGGGTCTGAGGATCTCATCTCGGTACCTAATGGCAGTCAGGCTACCTCTGGCGAGCACATGGAGGGCTGTGCGGCCCCCCAAAGAAATGCCACCCCACACCATGACTGACCCTCCGCCAAACCGGTCATGCTGGAGGATGTTGCAGGTAGCAGAACGTTCTCCAAGGCATCTCCAGACTCTGTCACGTGCTCAGTGTGAACCTGCTTTCATCTGTGAAGAGTACAGGGCGCCAGTGGCGAATTTGCCAATCTTGGTGTTCTCTGGCAAATGCCAAACGTCCTGCACGGTGTTGGGCTGTAAGCACAACCCCCACCTGTGGACGTCGGGCCCTCATACCACCCTCATGGAGTCTGTATCTGACCATTTGAGCAGACACATGCACATTTGTGGCCTGCTGGAGGTCATTTTGCTGGGCTCTGGTAGTGCTCCTCCTGCTCCTCCTTGCACAAAGGCGGAGGCTGCTGGGTTGTTGCCCTCCTACGGCCTCCTCCACGTCTCCTGATGTACTGGCCTGTCTCCTGGTAGCGCCTCCAAGCTCTGGACACTACGCTGACAGACACAGCAAACCTTCTTGCCACAGATCGCATTGATGTGCCATCCTGGATGAGCTGCACTACCTGAGCTGCACTACCTGAGCCACTTGTGTGGGTTGTAGACTCCGTCCCACTAGAGTGAAAGCACCGCCAGCATTCAAAAGTGACCAAAACATCTGCCAGGAAGCATAGGAACTGAGAAGTGGTCTGTGGTCACCACCTGCAGAACCACTCCTTTATTGGGGGTGTCTTGCTAATTGCCTATAATTTCCACCTGTTGTCTATTCCATTTGCACAACAGCATGTGAAATGTATTGTCAATCAGTGTTGCTTCCTAAGTGGACAGTTTGATTTCACAGAAGTGTGATTGACTTGGAGTTACATTGTGTTGTTTAAGTGTTCCCTTTATTTTTTTGAGCAGTGTATTTGGCTGTTTTTACTGAATAATATTTAGAAGTAGTCCCTTTTCACGTTTTGAAGACGGAACTGCTAAATGCTACATCTTTAAATCTAAATCCAACATCTTTAGGTTCGGGGCCTGCAGACTTGTCCTAACTAGTGGTCAACATACTATCAACAACATTTAGGACCAAGACCTGCAGACTCCTAACTAGTGGTCCACATACTATCAACAACATTTAGGACCAAGACCTGCAGACTCCTAACTAGTGGTCCACATACTATCAACACAACAGGTGTAGGAGAGGCCCAGTGGCCCACAGAGGGGAAGTACAACTGAGCCTAAATCACTTCTTCATTCATCCACCACATGGACATGGCCACATGGACATGGCATAGCAATGCCTATATACAGCCAGCACAGGCGAAACACAGTTTATTTTGTGTGTATATGTTTTCACCACGGCCTGTAGGTCCAGGTTACTGGCCCAACTGTTTTCTATACTGAGTATTGCTAACCCAGACAGTCTTTCCTGTGGCATTATATGTCCATTGCGCTGCACACAATTTAAACAGTCTTGAATGATGTATGCCAAGGTATACCTGAGATAAGGCACTGTTGAGTTTGCAACCCCACAACTCAAATGCCGGTTCACCAGTATGAACGAAATAGCAAACAGCTTTTTTTGTTCAAGCCCTCAAGAACTGTTGGCCGCTAAAGATGATCATCTGTTCACATCTGCCAATTTATTGACTGTTAAGTATCCAGACGACCTGTCCCCAGAGCTTTCAATAGGCTACAGTTCATATCTTTCTGTTGAGGCCGGCAATTAAGGAGAATCAGAGGCTAAATTAAAGAGGCTAAACTAAATTAAAGATGTTGCAGAACTGCTGTATTTGAAGAACAACTCTTCTGCCCAGTTCCCCATATGTTGCTATGGCAATCAAGATGTTTTTACCATCCCTGTAAAACTGTCGCTTTTGCGGAGAGATCGTTTTCAAAACTAAAACTCCTTAAAAAACTCCCTGTGAAGCATTAGGCTCTAGGTCTCATATTCGGGGCGGCAGGATAGCCTAGTGGTTAGAGTGTTGGACTAGTACCGGGAAGGTTGCAAGTTCAAACCCTCGAGCTGACAAGGTACAAATCTGTCGTTTTGCCCCTGAACAGGCAGTTAACCCACTGTTCCTAGGCCGTCATTGAAAATAAGAATTTGTTCTGGTAAAATAAAAAATGAGTGGAGCTGTTCAAAAACACATTGCCCTGGTGCCTTCGTAGCTGTTACCACAGCATTTGTTGTTCACTGATATCCCAGTCTGGTCTCATAGCCTAGACGTAACATAGTAAACATAAATCCAGAACACTGAGGATGATATGTTATATTTTGTATGCTTACGTAAGATATTAGGTTACTTAAAGCAAAAACGAAAGGAGGGTGGTTGTTAGGGGTGGGAATATAACGCAAACGTCTAGCAACACGAACATCTAGAAACCAAAAGGTTGCGTGTTTCAATCTCCTCAGACAACTTTAGCATTTTAGCTAATTGCCAACTTTGCAACTACTTTATAGCAACTTTGCAACTAAACTCAGCAAAAAAAGAAACGTCCTCTCACTGTCCACTGCATTTATTTTCAGCAATCTTAACACGTGTAAATATTTGTATGAACATAACAAGATTCAACAACTGAGACATAAACTTAATAAGTTCCACAGACATGTGAGTAACAGAAATGGAATAATGTGTCCCTGAACAAAGGGGGGGTCAAAATCAAAAGTCAAAGTCAGTATCTGGTGTGGCCACCAGCTGCATTAAGTACTGCAGTGCATCTCCTCCTCATGACTGCACCAGATTTGCCAGTTCTTGCTGTGAGATGTTACCCCACTCTTCCGCCAAGGCACCTGCAAGTTACCGGAGATTTCTGGAGGGAATGGCCCTAGCCCTCACCCTCCGATCCAACTGGTCCCAGACGTGCTCACTCAGTGGGATTGAGATCGGGCTCTTCGCTGGCCATGGCAGACCACTGACATTCCTGTCTTTCAGGAAATCACACACAGAATGAGAAGTATGGCTGGTGACATGCTGGAGGGTCATGTCAGGATGAGCCTGCAGGAAGGGTACCACATGAGGGTGGAGGATGTCTTCTCTGTAACGCACAGCATTGAGATTGCCTGCAATGACAACAAGCTCAGTCCGATGATGCTGTGACACACCGCCCCAGACCATGACGGACCCTCCACCTCCAAATCGATCCCGCTCCAGAGTACAGGCCTCAGTGTTTTTGCCAGTCCTGTCTGGTCCAGCGACAGTGGGGTTGCGCCCATAGGCGACATTGCTGCCGGAGATGTCTGTTGACGATCTTCCTTACAACAGGCCTACAAGCCCTCAGTCCAGCCTCTCTCAGCCTATTGAGGACAGTCTGAGCACTGATGGAGGGATTGTGCGTTCCTGGTGTAACTCGAGCAGTTGTTGTTGCCATCCTGTACCTGTCCCGCAGGTGTGATGTTCGGATGTACCAATCCTGTGCAGGTGTTGTAGTGGCAGACCACGTGTAACGAGGATGATCAGCTGTCCGTCCTGTCTCCCTGTAGTGCTGTCTTAGGCATCTCACAGTACGGACATTGCAATTTATTTGCCCTGGCCACATCTGCAGTCCTCATTCCGCCTTGCAGCATGCCTAAGGCACGTTCACGCAGATAAGCAATTCTTTTGATGTTTTTCAGTCAGTAGAAAGGCCTCTTTAGTGTGGTAAGTTTTCATTACTGTGACCTTAATTACCTACCGTCTGTAAGCTGTTAGTGTCTTAACGACCGTTCTACAGGTGCATTTTCATGAGTTGTTTATTATTCATTGAACGAGCATGGGAAACAGTGTTTAAACCCTTTGCAATGAAGATCTGTGAAGTTATTTGGATTTTTACAAATTATCTTTTAAAGACAAGGTCCTGAAAAAGGGACGTTTATTTTTTTTGCTGAGTTTATGTAGCATGTTAGCTAACCCTTCCACTAAACCTAACCTTAACCCCTAGAGCTAGCTAACATTAGCGTTAGCCACCTAGCTAATGTTAATGAGCATTTCTCCTTTGCCAAGATAATCCATCCACCTGACAGGTGTGGAATATCAAGAAGCTGGTTAAAAAGCATGATCATTACACTAGTGCACCTTGTGCTGGGGACAATAAAAGGCCACTCTAAAATGTGCAGTTTTGTCAAACAAGACAATGCCACAGATGTCTCAAATTTTGAGGGAGCGTGCAATTGGCATGCTGACTGCAGGAATGTCCACCAGAGCTGTTGTCAGAGAATGTAATGTTAATTTCTCTACCATAAGCTGCCTCCAAGGTGTATAGCATCATGCAGGCGAGCGGTTTGCTGATGTCAACGTTGTGAACAGAGAGACCCATACTGGTGGTGGGGTTATGGCATGGGCAGGCATATGCTACGGACAACAACACAATTGCATTTTATCGATGGCAATTTGAATGCACAGAGATACCGTGATGAGATCCTGAGGCCCATTGTCGTGCCTTTAATCTGCTGCCATGTTTCAGCATGATAATGCACAGCTCCATGTCGCAAGGATCTGTACACAATTCCTGGAAGCTGAAAATGTCCCAGTTCATCCATGGCCTGCATACTCACCAGACATGTCACCAATTGAGCATGTTTGGGATGCTCTGGATGGACGTGTACGATAGCGTGTTCCAGTTCCCGCCAATATCCAGCAACTTCTCACAGCCATTGAAGAGGACTGGGCCACAGGCCACAATTAACAGCCTGATCGGGAGATGTCGCGCTGCATGAGGCAATATTTGAAATTGTTGCATGTTGCGTTTTTATATTTTTGTTCAGTATAAAATGGAGTGTTTGGATTTACGTACAGAATAATACAAAATGCTCTGAGACCACGTTGCAAGATGATATCACCTTCCTTTCAATCAGTTATTTTCTTCTTTTTCAAGGCCTGAGGCACTTCTTCAGTTACATTCCTAAAGCCCAAGAAACAAACACTTGGCTTCCTGATTTATGACAGGCGCTTCGTGGTTTCAGAGAGAGAAAAGTAGAGACAAGCTTTACTTTGACTGTGATTTGGGTGTGGTAGGATGGGAGTTGAGTGGGGGACGGTATGAATCATGGCTGCATTTTTTGCTGTGAATCATCTATCTGTGCTGAGTTAGAATGTCCTCCCACACACCACTCAACCCTGCTCCCTAAACCCAGCACCTAAACCACTACCCTAATCCTCTCTGATGCCACCCTCCTACACAACCCACTCCCCCGATTCTCCTCAACCCCCAAACCCCTCCCCTATCCACTCCCCCTCCCTGATCCCTCCAGGACTTGCCTCATTGAGTAGGTTCCCTCCCCAGCTGACGGAAGTTCTGAGAGGCAGAGCGAGGCCTCCCTCCCTCCATGCCTACATCGCTGCCTGCCTGCCTCCCTCCTTCCTTCCCTGCCTACATCACTGCCTGCCTCCCTCCTTCCTTCCTTCCCTGCCTGCCTCCCTCCTTCCTTCCCTACCTAACATTACTCCCAGACCCAGACACAGAGCAGGCCTGGCTCTCTCCTTCCTTCCCTGCCTAACATTACTCCCAGACCCAGAGCAGGCCTGGCTCTCTCCTTCCTTCCCTGCCTAACATTACTCCCAGACCCAGACACAGAGCAGGCCTGCCTCCCTCCTTCCTTCCCTGCCTAACATTACTCCCAGACCCAGACACAGAGCAGGCCTGGCTCTCTTTCAACTATGCAGCTGGATTTACACACACATTAAAGACTGATATACAGCCAGGGAAGGGAGTGCCGCTGAAACCCAACGGTAGCATACACTGAGATAAACTGGGCTTTTCACATTGGTTAACATTGAAACGGATAGGAGCTACCGGCTAATACAGAACTGACCCTTTGAGCTTCAATAAAAATGTTAGCTAACACTGGGCTAGCTTTGGATAGCTTAGGTTACGTAGGCGTGGATCCCCATACACCAGTCACACTAACAAGACGGTAAATGAAGTTACAACACTAAGTTACGTCTACAGAAGCCTTCCCTTCTCACACACACTCTCCCCTGAGACACTGTCATTGTTCAGTTAATTCCACATCATAGCAGGTTACTCATCAACACCAGACACATTTCCTGTCACAACTCAGAGAGAGTGCATCTCAATCGTCTTCCCCTCCTCATCTCCTTTCCTTCATCAGGGGTGTATCTCAATACTCTAAAATGCCTTCCTCTCGTCATCTCATCTCCTCTGTCAGCACTGATCTGATAGAAGCGGACAGGACAGCTGGACCTCTGCCATAAAGCTTCCACCTATCCAGTCTATTGAGATCAGTGCAGGTGATGTTAAAAACAAGAAGTGGTGAGATAGACACATGTTGATGTGTCTAAAGTAGTTTCTCCAACAGGGGCTATAGGATGCAGGTTTTGGCAAAACTCTGCATCCTGTTGTAGAAACGCTGCAAGGATGATGACACTGAGTCCTGGGGGGTTGCTGCTGCTATTGAGACAGCATTAGTGCTATTGTTTCACCCGTCACTCCTCTGCAGCATAGCATTCCTGCTAGCATCATGGGATTACTGCTACAACATCATCCTGCTGAACTCAGAGGCAGGGAGGAAGGGAGGGAGGGTCCATGTATTCACTGGGAAATCAACACCTCCACAACACAGACAGGAGGCGGGGCAGGTGAATAACCCTGTTGACTTTCTGTGAGCACACTAGCAGAGATATTGAACTCTTCTACTTTCCATGCCTTTAGGGCACATCACCCAGATTGTCTGCTATTCTAAAAATGTAGTACGGAACTCTGTAAAATGCTGTTGAAGATTACAACACTAACGAGCAGATGTACACAGAGCAAAGAGGAGGGTAGGACACAGTACATTGCTTACAACTACCGCACACTCCTAAGAAAAATTCCAAATGCCCTAGACAATTTCATTCTCACAGACAATTCTTAAAAGCATTCCTCTGTCCTACTGTGTTTTAGGCAGTTGATTCTTGTATAGGTGAGTCTTCTAGGCAGAGTTAACCACAACAGCACAGATACGGGGATCTTCCCTGCTACAAAACAGAGCCACAGAGCAGTCCAAAGATCAGAACACATCACACACAGCAGAGAACCAATAAAGGCCGGACTCACTTCCCTGTGTGATAACCACTGGTCCCAACTCACAATATCATGTGGATCAGTATGCTAACGTATGGTCTAGAGGTCTCTCCATGGGAGGAATCATAGATTTCATTTAGATAAACATTAGAAACATGGTGGTGACATTTCAGTCAATACCAGTGTTCTTGAGTCTAAGAGCGTCAGTGTGTGTGTGTGTGTGTGTGTGTGTGTGTGTGTGCGCATCGCAACAGATCAAAGAAAAATAATTTTTCAGGTCAGCCAGAGGATCCAGCCTGCTACAGCATTTTTCCTGACAGAAGCCCAACTCCCCTTCCTATTGGCTGACAGGATCATGTGACCGGACTCTGGCCATTTTTCTGAGCCAATCAGACGGAGGATGTCTCTCTGGCTGGATGGGAGAGTGGAAGTGCCATCTCTCTTCCTCCCTCTGTTTCTGTGGGGCTGTCTGACAGGAGAATGTGAGTCATAACGCATATCATACATCCTCTGGCACACAGAGATGACCAGGATAGAGTAGAGAAGTGTGGAGCAATATATATATGAGAGAGAGAGAGAGAACTGTCTAGTTTCAGTGATCTTAATTGCAATTTGAGATCAGCGTTCATAACTGAGACTGCCATGTTGTAAATCATGCTTCCAGTCAATGGGAGGTTTGCGTGACAGGCAGACCTCAAATTAGGATTTGGCCTACTGAGATAAAATCTCTTGAATAATATAGACTTTGTCCAAAAGTGGGTCTAAATTATGTCAGGTTAAATTATTTAGAGTCAGTGTAATTTCAACATAAAGTAATATAATCCACAACCAGATTAAAGTCCACATTCTGGTTTGGTTAATCTCAAACTAAAAATGGGATTTCATGACCTCGGATTACAAGGTTTAGAGATCCAGAGCGTGACCCTCTGTATCCTCACCAGTCACACACACACACTGATGTTATATTATTATGACTGAAAATTCACTTTAATGCAGGTCATGCCTGCGACATTTGTAACAGCAATATTCTGTTCTGTCTATCTCCAACTGGCAGAGGGAGAGGATGTTGGACTGTACTCCTTGCTGTGACCCTGTAAAAGAGCACTTTACTGAAATTAGAGGGCCACACACAGACAGACATGCAATAAAATGTACACATAAAAATGACAAGTGATTGAAGGAGTAAAGCCTAATGGATAGATGCAGGGTAGAGAGTTAGGACTCAGATCTTTGATGTGTTAACAGTCAGCTATTGATCCATCAGTGTGATAACGATCAGTGACATCATGCTGTCTGCGTGACATCATGCTGTCTGCGTGACATCATGCTGTCTGCGTGACATCATGCTGTCTGCGTGACATCATGCTGTCTGCGTGACATCATGCTGTCTGCGTGACATCATGCTGTCTGCGTGACATCATGCTGTCTGCGTGAGCACCTTACTTTTTACCTGTTCTTTTTAATAAGGATGCATTTGACAGTCAAAAGTTTAAGATATATTTTAAAATATAAGTTATGAAGAGTAAATGTGATCTTATTCATTGCTACATGCCACTCCATATGCTTCCCATTCCTGTTTTTACCACTAATTTTTACCACTAATACCGCAAAGTATTAGAATTTTAGTAACCAGGAAATGGCTGAGCGATTTCTACATATAGTACGTTTAAGATGTTTTTATTTTACAATTTGTCAGAAGGATCCAAACACAATATACCTTATTCAAAACATCTATGAACTCGGAAATCTCAGACTTCCGAGCGTTCAAAACAACTGATAACTCGAAAAAAAAACAAGCTCCCACTCTGAAAAATAACCCAACTCGGAATTCCAACCACTTTCTAAAACTCCAACTTTTTGACCTGAAGATCACCGACGTCATGATTTGACTTCATATTTTTCAGAGTTCACAATTATCTCATCATATATGGAACAGTGTTTGGGTCTTTGCGTGTCAAAAAAGATACATGTCAAATAACACTATTTGACGCATGAAATAACACTATTTGACGCATCAAATAACAATATTTGACACATTAAATAAGCTTTTAATTTGACACGTCAAATAACACAATTCTATTATAGAATGTTTTGTGTGCTGAATTTGCACGTGTAAGCCAAGCGCCACCACTACTGTCAGTAGCACTGTCAAAGCTGTACATAAAAAGTCTGCAAACAAGCACACACCGGCCACGAACGATATGTTTACAATCCTGCTTTAATTATAAGGCATTATTTGTTCGACAGCAACTTCTAGGGTAGCTAGCTAGCTTTAACTTGGTACCTAGCTAGCACCAATACAACCAGCCTGAAAACAATGATCAGTCGAAACTGCAGTCATTTTCATTATTCTTAGCAATGATTTAGGAATCCTTGCGAGTAAGTATTAGCTAGGTAGTCACTTGTTGTTCGCCTATTGAAATTGAACTTCAGTTCATGGAAATAAATAGCTAATAAATAGCTATAAACATCAATTACTTCGACACCGGTGCCCCCCGCACATTGACACATTAACCCTGTACCGGTAACACCTGTATATAGCCCGGCTATTTACTGCTACTCTTTGTTGTTATTCTTATCTCTTACCTTTTGGGGGATTTTCTTAAAGCTGCATTGTTGGTTAAGGGCTTGAAAGTAAGCATTTCACTGTAAGGTCTACTACACCTGTTGTATTCGGCGCATGTGACAAATAACATTTGATTTGATTTGCTGACAGAGGCGTGATGCATGACTGGAACGATTATGTGTTGTGAAGCTAGCCACAATAAGGATTAGGCACAATAGTGGAATTTACGGGTTGCCTTCTAAATAAAAGTACCTCTTTGAAAGTGATGCAGAAGGTTACTGGTGGAATCATGCCATATTTAGACTAGATCATGTTAAACAAAGTTAGAATGTGAAGCAATGAAATGGGGTATCAGTCTACTCGGTGACACCCAGAGAACACAGTGAAATAAGTATGCCCCCAATGCAATGCTAAAGTCTAATATATACAGTGTAATTTAAACGTTTTTTTTATGTACAAATTATAATCATTTTTAAAATTTTATATAACAACATTCCAAAGTCGTTTAGCATGATCTATTTAACTATGGCATAATTGACAGCGATTTGCGTCACTGTCAGTGACATTCTTTTATTTTGAAGGCTAACCTCAAAGTCCAGTATTGTGGCTAATCCTTATTGTGGCTTGTTTCACATAGATGGGTCCGTCCACCATTAATCAAATAAAAGCTGTTATAAATTAGGGTCCTTTTAAATTATGACACCTAGTTATATAGTTAATTGTCTAACTATAGCTACTGAAACAGATGATGTCGTTTTGCTATGTTTTTGGGGAAGAATATTGTTTGCATCCATCAGCTAGCTAGCATCATAGCATGAATCGTTGTGACATATGACATACGAGTGATAGTGTAATCAATGTGTAATAGCTACGTAAAAGCTTTATGAACGCGTTAAATGATTATGTGACGTGCAGTCATATTCAGATCCAATAAGCTTATTTGACACATCAAATAGTGTTATTTGAAGTGTAGATTTTTTGACACGAAAAGACCCAAACGGCGTTCCTTTAATCATAGGATAAACGTACGTGTCTTGCGTAATGACGCGTGTCCAAGTGATCGCGCTTCATTGTGGGCTGCATGCCTAGATAACCGAAAGGTTAGCGCAGCCACAAAGTCAAAATTGGCTATTGTAGAAAATCATGGAAAAAAAGAAGCCTTTTGTTAGTAATTTAATGTTAGGGTTAGGCATAAGGTTAGCAGTGTGGTTAAAGTTAGGGTTACGGGTAGGATTAGGTTGAAAACCTTCAACACTTGAACAGACAACAGAGTACTGGCTATTGTAGAAACACTGCATATTCAGACGAAACCGTTATTCAGTTTATACCACAATAACAGTCTTATTGATGTGATTGAGATAACGGTACTTACTTTGGTCCCAATCCCCTCTCACTGAGGTCCAAGGCGATGTATGAGACTTTGGGTTAGAGCACACGGAACAGATAGCGGTAGCCTATATGCAATTTTCAGAAAGTTCGACCGCTGAGCAGAAAATCAGTCCAACCAGAGAAAGTATAGCTCCGTCCTGTTGAATATATTCTGCCTGCTGCGTTCGTGACGGCCCGGGTGTCTCGTTGTTTTAGATTAGGGTTCGACCTGACCACTTCCGCCGTTTATCCACATCTTTCCATCCAGTCAAAAACGATTTTAATAGAAAGAAGGATTGAGATAAAAAGAAAGAGTAGGTGGGAGAAGTTGAGAGACCGCGAGACGAGTAAAGGCGGGGTTTCTTTCTGTGTCGATGGATATCCGCTCTGATTGTCCTGGATAAATCTAAACTACAAGCTAGGATAATTTATCTTTCGTTGTGTCCCATGTATTCTTTCTCTTCTCTCTGGGGGATAGGGTGGTTGACCGGTAATAGGCGTAGACCAGCCGAGCTGCTGCGTCTGGAGAACGGACCGCGAGAGGGGTGAGACTAGGAGTGAAATAGAAAATAACTGTGAGGAAGAGTCACAGATGACGTTTAGGCACGCGAGAACACTTGGCTGACACACACACATCCGCATTTTGTTTCCGGCCCCAATAAACACTTTTACCCTTCTCTCCATAATAATGGTGCGATTAAGGCTATTTACATTACCAACTATTAGTGCGTAAACGACCAAAAAATACAATATAGGCTAACCTAAAAAAAAAAACAATATAGGCTAACCTAAAAAATACAATATAGGCTAACCTAAAAAAAACAATAGGGCCCAGGGTTCCCCAACTGGCAGCACACAGGATGATTTTATTTTGCTGAGTTTTCATTGTTGGACATTAAAGACTGTAAGAACACCAGGAAATTAGCTCCAAGTGATTTTCAAGTATTTCCAAGTGTAATAGAGAGACACATTAGATCGTATTCCAATGTAATGAAGGTTTGTTTTGGTCAAATATTATATATGTTTGGACTTCTTGTGGTCAATTACAGTGTACAATGTTATTTGTAATTATGTTCCGGCCCCCCAACCATCTGCTCAAGAAAAAATTGTCCGGCAGCTGAGTGTAGTTTGGGACCCCTGTAAGAGGCCATCTAAATACATGCAATTATGAACAAAAAGTAGTCTAAAAGTGACTTGTTTTATGAGTTTGGACTTTAGACATTATTTGATGACTTGAATGTAGGCCTATCAGTAGCTGTGTGTGTATAAAATCAGTGAGGCAGCCAAGCCAGTAAAAAGCCATATTACAACCTATGTTGTGATAATTGCATTGTTTGCTCTATAACCCATTCGTTCATACCCCACCGTGATATTCAGTAAGGCTGTGACAGCACAAATACGTCACACATTGGCGGAATAAATTCAACTACACATACGTTTGTTTCATCATAAAATAGGATCGCAACATCTGTCTAGTGAAGTGCACAAAGCAAATATTGCATACATTCAGTTTTATCACCTGCAGCAGGGTCAAGCAAGTTCGTGCTTTCGACAGTTTACTAAGTAACTACTGATTTATAACCATTGAGTTACTGCAAGTCAGCACAAAGACAACAGGAATACTGCCTTCACTATTCCAGCACCATTTAAACTTTAACATTTAAACATCAAATCAACAAGGCTATATATGCTTAGTTTAAACTAATAGCCTTGTTGATTTGATGTTTAACAACAAACCTAAAGATACCAAAATACATTTAGTCCAATCAGTAATGCTAAATATCCTGTGGCTGTCCATGGCACTGATTTCTGTGTGCATGTGTGCATGTAAAACAATAAATGTTGCCTTACCCTACTTGAAGACTAGTTGAACGCCAATGCCATCCTCCTCTCTTTCATGTTGGCAAACCGGTCTATTTAGTTTAGCTTAGTTTATTCATTCGAACATTTAAAAAAACAAGCACACATAAAACTTGAAAAAGACATACATGCACATAAATAAAATCATTGAGGATAACACACAACAAAGTCTGGGACTTATTTCCATTGTGGTCCTCTTGAGACAAGATGGCTAGACAAGATCGAACACAGTTAAACACAGTATGGCAGTGAAATAGTAAAACAATAACAGAGGAGAAGAACATCTATCTCGTCATTCCAGTTACTGGGGTTATTCATATGGGCACAGAAGACATCAAACATATTTTTACTGTATTTTTATAGCTGCCCAGAGAGGAAGTTTTTTTGTGTTTTTTTTTTATAGGTATTCTATGGCTCTGTCACACAGTACAGTTTTTGTTTTTGTTGTCATAGGCTACATTGCTAAAATGCTTGCTAGCCTGACTTCCTTGCATGGACAATGAACCAGCTAAGTTCAATCAATCAATCAAATGTATTTATATAGCCCTTCGTACATCAGCTGATATCTCAAAGTGCTGTACAGAAACCCAGCCTAAAACCCCAAACAGCAAGCAATGCAGGTGTAGAAGCACGGTGGCTAGGAAAAACTCCCTAGAAAGGCTGGAACTTAGTAAGAAACCTAAAGAGGAACCAGGCTATGAGGGGTGGCCAGTCCTCTTCTGGCTGTGCCGGGTGGAGATTATAACAGAACATGGTCAAAATGTTAAAATGTTCATAGATGACCAGCAGGGTCAAAATAATAATAATCACAGTGGTTGTAGAGGGTGCAACAGGTCAGCACCTCAGGAGTAAATGTCAGTTGGCTTTTCATAGCCGATCATTCAGAGTATCTCTACCACACCCGCTGTCTCTAGAGAGTTGAAAACAGCAGGTCTGGGACAAGGTAGCATGTCCGGTGAACAGGTCAGGGTTCCATAGCAGCAGGCAGAACAGTTGAAACTGGAGCAGCAGCACGACCAGGTGGACTGGGGACAGCAAGGAGTCATCAAATAAAAGTACTCAAAAATATAAAAAGTAAAGTACAGATACCCCAAAAAACAACTTAAGTAGTACTTTAAAGTCTTTTTACACCACTGCCACTGAGACATATAGGCCAATGTGGCGCACATGTAGGCTATACCAAAAGTCGCGCGTAATTGGAATAGCATTTTGAATTATGTCACCACTGGTCCCCTATAGCTGAGTGGGCGGGACAGATGGGGACAAGAGTTAAAACATCACTGACTTCTATGCAACCGGATAGTAAGTGGCTGATCGGGCAATTTGCACGTGAAGCTGAACATCGAGTTCAAAGGGAGGATGAGATGAGACCAGACAAGCACAGTGCTGAACATCGCAGTAATTAATGTAAAGTCCTCTATATGCTCAAATCACTGTTTATTGGTCGCATACACAGTTTAGCAGATGTTATAGTGGGTGCAGTGAAATGCTTATGTTACTAGCTCCTAACAATGCAGTAAAATGTCAAACAAGTAGGCTCCACAAATAATAAAACATTATAAATAAATCTTGAAATGTTGGAATGAATCCAGTTAACCCAAATGGCTCTGTAACAGTTATCCAAATGCAATCTATAAGGATATACACCGGATGAATTTACACAAGATATACTAAGAATGACATGTACAGCCAACACAACACTGTACACCAGTAGATATATTACAGTGAGCTACTCTATGTCAAAAATCTAGTATATAAGTAAATATGTGGTGTGTATAAACGGTGTAACCAAAATGCTACAGTAGTAGAAATAATAGAAGGAGCTATGTGGAGAATACAGTATTTAAATACACAGTACATAATCCCATGGCAAAATGGATAGAATTGCAGGAATTTAGCTTCCGGACCAGAGTCTGAAATATAAAAATACAGTAGGCCCATATGCAGGGGGATTTTGGAATAGGTGGGACACTGTCACGTTCTGACCATAGTTCTTTTGTGTTTTCCTTGTTTTAGTGTTGGTCAGGACGTGAGCTGGGTGGGCATTCTATGTTGTGTGTCTAGTTTGTCTATTTCTATGTTTGGCCTGATCTGGTTCTCAATCAGAGGCAGGTGTTAGTCATTGTCTCTGATTGGGAACCATATTTAGGTAGCCTGTTTTGTGTTGGGATTTGTGGGTGGTTGTTTCCTGTCTTTGTGTTTTATGCACCAGTTAGGACTGTTTTGGTTTTTCACGTTTATTGTTTTGTATCCTGTTCATGTTTGAGTTACCTTATTAAATGAACATGCTGCGTTTTGGTCCGCCTCTCCTTCCCAGGAAGAAAGCCGTTACAGACACGTTTTGCATTTATGTCTCCTGTAACCTTTTTCGACATCTATCCAACATATTATCTCAAAGCCACATAATACATTTCTGAAATCCTCAAGATGTTTCCTTATCACACTCACACACAAAATATCATATTCACTGGAGACATAAGACACACATTTGTGTACGCTGAGTCAAAACCATATTTTCAGTTTGTTTTGGTAGACTGGGACAGCAGGTCAGGTGAACTAGAACACATTGTTATAGTGTTAATTGTAACCCAATGACAATTAGATTTTGTGTGATTAGGAGACATCTGAGGATTTCAGAATGTATCATGTGTAAGGCTAATTTGTTGGCTAGAGGTCTGAAGAGGTTACAGAAGAGGGAAATGCAAAAAGGGTCTCACTTTTTCTGAATTGACTCAAATAGCAGTACTAATAACAGTACTACAAGAGAACAGGATATAGTTATACAACACCAGAGCCCTGTCTAGCCTAAGTACAGGAGGTCCCTAATGTAAACTGGAACTCTTTACTCCATTGGAAAAGCCTATAAGACTGTCCCACTTCAGCTTCTCCATGCGGTCCCACTTCAGCTACTCCATGCGGTCCCACTTCAGCTTCTCCATGCGGTCCCACTTCAGCTACTCCATGCGGTCCCACTTCAGCTACTCCATGCCGTCCTACTTTAGCTACTCTATGCTGTCCCACTTTATCTACTCCATGCCGTCCCACTTCAGCTACTCCATGTTGTCCCACTTCAGCTACTCCATGCTGTCCCACTTCAGCTACTCCATGCTGTCCTACTTCAGATACTCCATGCTGTCCCACTTCAGCTACTCCATGCCGTCCTACTTTAGCTACTCCATGCTGTCCTACTTCAGCTACTCCATGCTGTCCTACTTTAGCTACTCTATGCTGTCTCAACTTAGCTACTCCATGCTGTCCCACTTCAGCTACTCCATGCCGTCCTACTTTAGCTACTCCACGCTGTCCCACTTTATCTACTCCATGCTGTCCCACTTCAGCTACTCCATGCCGTTCTACTTCAGCGACTCTATGCTGTCTCAACTTAGCTACTCCATGCTGTCCTACTTCAGCTACTCCATGCCGTCCTACTTTACCTACTCTATGCTGTCTCAACTTAGCTACTCCATGCTGTCCCACTTCAGCTACTCCATGCCGTCCTACTTTAGCTACTCTATGCTGTCCCACTTTATCTACTCCATGCTGTCCCACTTCAGCTACTCCATGCCGTCCTACTTTAGCTACTCTATGCTGTCTCAACTTAGCTACTCCATGCTGTCCCACTTCAGCTACTCCATGCCGTGCTACTTTAGCTACTCTATGCTGTCCCACTTGATCTACTCCATGCTGTCCCACTTCAGCTACTCCATGCCGTCCTACTTTAGCTACTCTATGCTGTCTCAACTTAGCTACTCCATGCCGTCCTACTTCAGCTACTCCATGCAGTCCTACTTTAGCTAGCTATGGTTGAAAAACAATGACTGAATTACAAAATGGAAACATAATATTAGCAACTTTTGAATGTATTTTGAAGCACCAGTACATAGTATGCACATTTACATCACCATTTGGCACAGTGCATTATTTATGACAGTTTTATACCTTAACATCAAAACAGAAAAAAACGTTTGAAGTTTGCTCTGACCCCCTTGATGAGGTGACACCAATGAATTGATGTGATTTGGATCATGTGGTTTCTCAGCAAGGATTTAGTAACCAAGACCAATAAATAAACCCTTAGGATTAAGCTGTGCCAGTTGATATGATGTCCCACTCTTTCTGAACTCACCCTAAGTGAATGGTGTGTGTAAAGACAGTATGGACAGTAAGTGAATAGAAAAGGTGTGTACAGCAGTAGTTATATAAGATAAGCCATCACTAGAATACAGTATAAACAATGCATTAGGAAAGTATTCAGACCCCTTGAATTTTTCCACATTTTGTTACATTAGTCTTATTCTAAAATATATATATTTTTAAATTCTCATCTATCAACACACAATACCCCATAATGACAAAGCGAAAACAGGTTTTTAGAAATGACTTATGTAAATATCTTATTTACATAAGCATTCAGACCCTTTGCTATGAGTCTCTAAATTGAGCTCAGGTGCATCCTGTTTCCATTGATCATCCTTGAGATGTTTCTACAACTTGATTGGAGTCCACGGGTAGTAAATTCAATGTATTGGACATGATTTGAAAAGGCACACACCTGTCACAGATGACAATGCATGTCAGAGCAAAAAACGTATGCAGCTTTGAAGGTCCCCAAGAACACAGTGGCCTCCATCATTCTTAAATGGAAGAAGTTTGGAACTACCATGAGCTGGCCACCCGGCCAAACTGAGCAATCGGGGCAGAAGGGCCTTGGTCAGGGAGTTGACCAAGAACCCGGTGATCACTCTGATAGAGCTCCAGATTTCCTCTGTGGAGATGGGAAAACCTTCCAGAAGGACAACCATCTCTGCAGCACTCCAACAATCAGGCTTTTATAGTAACAGACGGAAGCCACTCCTCAGTAAAAGGCACATGACAGCCCACTTGGAGTTTGCCAAAAGGCACCTAAAGATTCTCAGACCATGAGAAACAAGATTCTCGGGTCTGATGAAACCAAGATTGAACTCTTTAGCCTGAATGCCAAGCATCACGTCTGGAGGAAATCTGGCACCATCCCTACGGTGAAGCATGGTGGTGGCAGCATCAGGCTGCAGGGATGTTTTTCAGTGGCAGGGACTGGGAGACCAGTCAGGATCGAGAGAAAGATGAACGGAGCAAAGTACAGAGAGATCCTTGATAAAAACCTGTTCCAGAGAGCTCAGGACCTCAGACTGGGGCGAAGGTTCACCTTCCAACAGTACAACAACCATAAGCACACAGCCAAGACAATGCAGGAGTGGCTTCGGGAGAAGTTTCTGAATGTCCTTGAGTGACCCAGCCAAAGCCTGGACTTGAACTCGATCGAACATCTCTGGAGAGACCTGAAAATAACTGTGCATCGATGCTCCCCATCCACCCTGACAGAGCTTGAGAGGATCTGTAGAGAAGAATGGGAGAAACTCCCCAAATACAGGTTTGCCAAGCTTATAGCGTCATACTGCAAAAGGTGGTTCAACTAAGTACTGAATAAAGGGTCTGAATACTTATGTAAATGTAATATTTCCGTTTTTTATTTTTAATACATTTGCAAAAATGTCTAAAAACCTGTTTTTGCGTTGTCATTATAGGGTATTGTGTGTAGATTGATGAGAGAAAAAAACAATTTAATACATGTTTGAATAAGGCTGGAATGTAACAAAATGTGGAAAAAGTCAAGGGGTCTGAATACTTTCCGAATGCACTGTACATGTAAAGTGGGTAAAACAGTATGTAAACATTATTAAAGTGACCAGTGTTCAATGATTATGTACTGTAGATGGTGCATCAGTCTCTAAGGTGCAGGGTAGAGTACCGATGGTAGCTGGCTAATGATATTGTCTAAGTTTCAGGGCAGGGCACTGCTCATTTTTCAGTATAACATTTAGAATGTTGATTCAGGTGTTAACTCTCTAAGAGTGCAGTTAACACTCATTGGTGTAAAATAACCCCAGTGTTGGTGTTAATTACTAGTGTTGAGTGTGACAGTTTGTGTCATTTTTACTCAGTGGAGAATAAAACATTCCCATCAAAACCACGTCCATCATTATCATATTTCCCAGCATGCCTACTGCAACTAGATTTTTTTTAGGATTGTTTTTAATAACTGTGTTTTTGCATTACACTAATTGATTGATTAATCTTATGCAACACAAAGATAAACAACATATATATTTTTTTACTAATCCAATCAGTTAATTAGATGTATTATCAATGACTCTATGTGCATCAGTCTCTAAGGTGCAGCCTGGTTCCTCTCTAGGTTTCTTCCTGAGTTTTGGCCTTTCTAGGGAGTTTTTCCTAGCCACCGTGCTTCTAACTAGCTGGCTACCATCCGGTAGCCAGCTAGTTACATTGGTCACTTTAATAATAATGTTTACATACTGTTTTACCCACTTTATATATACGGTGCATTCGGAAAGTATTCAGACACTTTGACTTTGTCCACATTTTGTTACATTCCAGCCTTATTCAAAAGTGTATTCAATAGTTTTTTTTCAGAGTTACTGATATGGTTGTTTCAGTTTAAATGGTTTAGGTAGTCTCCTTTATCAATGTTCCTAACCCTGAAAGTTGTTCTGAATGCAGGTTGTGTCACGCCCTGACCTGAGTATTCTTTGTTTTCTTTATATATTTTGGTTAGGTCAGGGTGTGACATGGGTGATGTATGTGTTTTTGGACCATCTAGGTGTTTATGTATGTCTATGGTTGCCTAGATTGGTTCTCAATCAGAGGCAGCTGTTTATCGTTGTCTCTGATTGGGAACCATATTTAGGCAGCCATCTTCTTTGGGTATTTCGTGGGTTATTGTCTATGTGATGTTGCATGTTTGCACTCAGTATTGATAGCGGTCACGTTTGTTTAGTGTACTTTGTGTTTTTTCGTCTATCATTAAAAGGATGTATTCACATCACGCTGTGCTTTGGTCTCCTCACTACGACGATCATGACAGGTTGCATGTGAATATTAATGTAAACTGTTGGATGTCCTAACTCTAGCTGGATTCCAATGGGAGTTACATGTCACTTTGCAAGCCAGAAAAATGGTGATATATTATTAGAAACAGTTTAGTATTAATGATAACATTCACATACAGTAGAAACTCACTTTGTCAAGTCCATGGAACTGAAAATGAACGAATTCAACAACCATGTCTCTCTCACTAACAAATACAGTCATGGGCGGTAACACTACAATTCACAATAAAAGGCAAGGCACACTGGATAATTATATTGGATTCGTGAGGGCGTGGCTTTCAAATAATTATTTTTGGCCCCCCGTAAGTGGAAGTGATGTACCAGTTTTATGAGTCTATGGTTATGTTAATTAACATTTGAGCATCTCTGCTACCATTTCTGAAGTTTTTATTAACACATACATAAGAGCATGTGGAAAAAAATACTTTAAAGACTATATAAAGTGTTATTGCATAACACCATTTTTGTAAACTATATACACTTCATACTGATCAAAATACTATATGAGTTGTTATTGCATTTGACTTATTAGGATCCGATGCCAATGGTGACAGCTCGTCTTACTGGGGCCCGACATATAACGAGAAAGACATTACAGACAAAATACTTCACAATTTACATACATTTAAAAACATTAACTTATATGTATGTGCATAACACTGAAAGTGTTCAGTCCCAAACACAGACTCTAGCTCCGTTAATACATGGTTCTAACTTGTGTCCTTTGTCCTGATCTTGTCCACATGCTCATTGTGCCCACATTTGTAGACAGGTGTAGACAATCAAACGACCCCATACACCTCCAGAGGTAGTCGGACACATATTCTGTCTGAATATCGTACAAGTGTAGACAGATCTGGACAGAGAAACCATTTCAATCGTCATTATCCTGCCCTATAAAAGCATTGACAGGTGGCACCATTAACTGATTACATCAATATGTGTCTTACAATAAATACATAAATATTATTTTGAAAGAATAGCTGTGAAATAATTTGCATAATAGAATGGACCAGGAAGTGTAACAGCGTCCACACTAGCACGGTAATAATTTAACACTCAAAAGTGTGGACCCGTATAGACAGTGGCCAGCCTCAGACTTCAGTGCAGAGCCAACCTTTGACTGTGATCTGATTACAATCACATAGCCATCATGCAGTAGCTTTCCCAACTATTTATAAACACCATGCACACTCAGGCTCTCATAAAGAATGACTGATAAACTCTCTCACCCTTGAACACATCAACCTAGATAACTCCTGGTGGTTTGGGGCAGGACTATACCCTACCTACCATATCTACCAGAACCTCTCGAGAGATAACTACCTACCGAGGTGGAGACTGGAATCTGTGCCTGTCTCGCCCTCTACTGGTCAATTACAATCTATACTGTTCCTTCTCTCTCTCTTTTACATATTTTAACTGTTCCTTCTCCCCTCTGCCTCTCTCTCACACGCTTCTCTCTCTCTCCCCCTCTATCCCTCCCTCTCTCTCTCTTACACACACACACACACACACACACACACACACACACACACACACACACACACACACACACACACACACACACACACACACACACACACACACACACACACACACACACACACACACACACACACACACACACACACACACACACACACACAAAACACAATAAATAACACATATTTGATGTATAATACTTTTTATTTTAACTTAAAAAGAGATTGGATCAAAAACAGACTCAATAAATAAGAAATAAATATCATTGTTGTAATAATTCATTCATAATTATAATTACTCTGACAGAGTCTGACAGAAACAGACCCTTTTTTGCTCTAAAAAAATTCTAAAATCAGTAACCCCTTTAAACCCTTCATCATTTCTCCCTATTAACAAAAATAATTGATAAATTAGTCAATAAATAAAAACTTGTTCAAATATTAAAACCTCTCAGAAAAGGTGCAGTCCCTCCCACCCACATTTATCCTAAAATCTAAGTAGAAATTGAAAATATGTTTGTGATTCTCCCTTTTCTTTATTTCTAATACAATATCCCCTAACGAAGATAATAATAATAATAACAATAATAATAATAATATTGTGTCATTCTTCAGTGATTTATCTAAAGTACTCTTCTTTTTGCGTTTTTTTGTAATTTTCTAAATGTTACTCTTCTTAAACTAAATTATTTACAGGCCATAAGGATCTCTCTCCAAAGTTTCTCTAAATTACTCATTTTTGTCTCAATATTTTTTCCTGTTTTCCTTTTTTTATTACGAAATGGAGGCTTTCCTATTTGTATCATGTTATACACATGTAATAGCCATGTAATATGACATGTTATGGTCCAAAGAAGTGATATATCACCATTATTCATCATCTCATCAATGACTTTAGTAAGTACTTCCTGGGTCGTGTATGTGTGTGATCTTCACTGCCCTACACACTCCAGACAAACTCCTCACAAACCATTTTCAAACTGAGTCAAGTTCAAAGGGTACGATTACTGACATATATGTATTTGAAAGTATGTCAGTGTTTGTGTGTGTGAGGACTATAATATGTACATTGGTCAATATCTGTGCCTTGGTCCTTTTAGAGTGCAATGTGTGTGTGTGTGTGTGGTATTTGTGTGTGTGCTGTTCCCCGTCGCTCAAAAGAAAGGTAGTAGGTCTGAGGGCGCAATGCACGCTGGGATTCCACCATGGCCAGAGTCTGAGAGAGAGAGCGAGAGAGAGAGAGAGAGCAGCGAGAGAGAGAGAGAGAGAGAGAGCAGAGAGAGAGAGAGAGAACAGAGAGAGAGAGAGAGAGAGAGAGAGCAGAGAGAGAGAGAGAGAGAGAGAACAGAGAGAGAGAGAGAGAGAGAGAGCAGAGAGAGAGAGAGAGAGAGAGAGAGAACAGAGAGAGAGAGAGAGAGAGAGAGAGAGAGAGAGAGAGAGCTTGTTAGGACATGGATATAGTATTGTGGTTAACCTCTACAATAATCCTCTATATATCAGAGAACAAAGAAATAACAGTATAGAAACAATTCATCCCTCATGTGGATGTCATTTCCAACAAAAAAATATATTACCAGAAACCATTTGCACAAAACAGTTTACCTCTACTATGTCTGCATCATTGGTTACTATAGTAAACCTCTGTGTTTTTCAACAGGGATAACGTCATGGTGCTTTTACACATAGACATACAGAGTGTCCAGGGCATGCAACTCAACACAGTGAAATATCCATGAATGTTGTTGTCGTCATTTGGGAGGCCTTTTGCCTTTTCTGTAATTGTATGTATGTCTGTGTGTTTGTGTGTGTGTGTGTCCGTGCACGCACACGTTGTACTTGTGTCTTAGATCACGGCAAGCAAAGGTTCCCAACATGCATCACTCTCTGGCAGTTGCAGTATAGAAATTCTGGGTAACAGTCGCCCTTAGTCCACAAGTAGCTTAGAATTCTGTGTGGTAGCTTCTCTGGTAAATTTGTAAATTAAAGCAATTACAATACATTTTTCTCATTTGTTGTCTTTTAATGTTATTTATTATTAGATTATTCAGATAAACTGATCTAAGGTCAGTTTTGTGTTTTCTCCCATATGGTTAACGTTTTGATTTGGGGCAGGTTAGCTGATCCTAGATCTGGCTCTATGGGTAACCTCTACCCATACCAAGACACAATTTTTCCCCCATGTTATTAATTCTCCCAGAATTCCTATAGTTTAAGTCTGTTCTCCAATCGACAAGAGGCAATGTTTAACACCATAACAACCACAAACCATTACCTCAAGACACCGGCCAGGGGGGTGAGAGAAGGGGAGAGAGAAAGGAAGCAAGAGAGAGAAAGAAGGAGAAAGAAAGATGGGAGGGGAGAAAAGGAGAGGAGTGATAGAGAGATATAAAACAGGAGAGGGAAATAGACTGGTAGAAAAGAAGGGGAAATAGACACCAATCAGAAAGTCAGGCCAGTCCACAGTCTTACCAATCAGAAGCCAAGGACACACAGCCTACCAATCAGAATCCAGATCAGCAGAGTTTAGTGTCATCAGAGGTCCACAGTCCAGTGCTGCATCTGAATAGTCTGAAGTAACTTCCTCTCCCTCCCTGTCTCTTTCCTCTCTACGCTCATCTGCTCATCTTCCACCGTATTGTTTTCACCTATTACTTGGTTTCAGTGCAGATGAAGGAAATGCGACCGGGTGATGAAGGCTCTTTAAACTATGAGATGGACTTGGACTTATCCTAGGTATGTGTGCTGTTTATCGGGAGTTATTTACAATTCCTTGCTTAGCTTACACATGCAAAATAATTTCACACATTTTCCTTACAAAGGGGTTACCCACCTCTATATCCACATACAGTGCCTTGCGAAAATATTCGGCCCCCTTGAACTTTGCGACCTTTTGCCACATTTCAGGCTTCAAACATAAAGATATAAAACTGTATTTTTTTGTGAAGAATCAACAACAAGTGGGACACAATCATGAAGTGGAATGACATTTATTGGATATTTCAAACTTTTTTAACAAATCAAAAACTGAAAAATTGGGCGTGCAAAATTATTCAGCCCCCTTAAGTTAATATTTTGTAGCGCCACCTTTTGCTGCGATTACAGCTGTAAGTCGCTTGGGGTATGTCTCTATCAGTTTTGCACATCGAGAGACTGACATTTTTTCCCATTCCTCCTTGCAAAACAACTCGAGCTCAGTGAGGTTGGATGGAGAGCATTTGTGAACAGCAGTTTTCAGTTCTTTCCACAGATTCTCGATTGGATTCAGGTCTGGACTTTGACTTGGCCATTCTAACACCTGGATATGTTTATTTTTGAACCATTCCATTGTAGATTTTGCTTTATGTTTTGGATCATTGTCTTGTTGGAAGACAAATCTCCGTCCCAGTCTCAGGTCTTTTGCAGACTCCATCAGGTTTTCTTCCAGAATGGTCCTGTATTTGGCTCCATCCATCTTCCCATCAATTTTAACCATCTTCCCTGTCCCTGCTGAAGAAAAGCAGGCCCAAACCATGATGCTGCCACCACCATGTTTGACAGTGGGTATGGTGTGTTCAGGGTGATGAGCTGTGTTGCTTTTACACCAAACATAACGTTTTGCATTGTTGCCAAAAAGTTCAATTTTGGTTTCATCTGACCAGAGCACCTTCTTTCACATGTTTGGTGTGTCTCCCAGGTGGCTTGTGGCAAACTTTAAACAACACTTTTTATGGATATCTTTAAGAAATGGCTTTCTTCTTGCCACTCAAGAAGTTCCATAAAGGCCAGATTTGTGCAATATACGACTGATTGTTGTCCTATGGACAGAGTCTCCCACCTCAGCTGTAGATCTCTGCAGTTCATCCAGAGTGATCATGGGCCTCTTGGCTGCATCTCTGATCAGTCTTCTCCTTGTATAAGATGAAAGTTTAGAGGGACGGCCAGGTCTTGGTAGATTTGCAGTGGTCTGATACTCCTTCCATTTCAATATTATCGCTTGCACAGTGCTCCTTGGGATGTTTAAAGCTTGGGAAATCTTTTTGTATCCAAATCCGTCTTTAAACTTCTTCACAACAGTATCTCGGACCTGCCTGGTGTGCTCCTTGTTCTTCATGATGCTCTCTGCGCTTTTAACGGACCTCTGAGACTATCACAGTGCAGGTGCATTTATACGGAGACTTGATTACACACAGGTGGATTGTATTTATCATCATTAGTCATTTAGGTCAACATTGGATCATTCAGAGATCCTCACTGAACTTCTGGAGAGAGTTTGCTGCACTGAAAGTAAAGGGGCTGAATAATTTTGCACGCCCAATTTTTCAGTTTTTGATTTGTTAAAAAAGTTTGAAATATCCAATAAATGTCGTTCCACTTCATGATTGTGTCCCACTTATTGTTGATTCTTCACAAAAAAATACAGTTTTATATCTTTATGTTTGAAGCCTGAAATGTGGCAAAAGGTCGCAAAGTTCAAGGGGGCCGAATACTTTCGCAAGGCACTGTAGGCTATGATCAGCACCAAATGCAGATGGCTGGGCTGGACTAGGCTGGGCTGGACTAGGCTGGGCTGGGCTGGGCTGGACTGGGCTGGACTAGGCTGGGATAGTTCTAGGCTAGACTGGGATAGTTTACGGCGTAAATCTGTACTTTAAACCCAACAACAGATGAAGGGGCCCCATTACCTGTTACCCCATTACACACTGAATGGCCTGGTTAGAGACTGTAGGAAAACATTCAGAAACCTACTGTAACCACACAGTTAACTTTAGACACACACACACACACACACACACACACACACACACACACACACACACACACACACACACACACACACACACACACACACACACACAGCCCCCTTGCCCACCTCAGTCTAGCCCAAATATACAGTAGCACTATAATGATAATGACACCAAACAGAACACTACAGAAACTGATCAAAAACGAAACTGCAGAAAAACAACGACCATTAATACAGTTTTTATCCAAATATCCAATACAATTATCCATCAGTCAATGCGGATATTCAATCGAATCAATTGATACTTAATTTATCAGATCCCAGTTATTGACAGTTATTGATCAGTATGTGCACAGGTCAATACAAAAGAAAGTCACAATGCACCAAACACAGTCTGTGGTCACCACAGCAACAGGGCATGCAGGTCAGTGCATGGCCGGTTGCTCGGGGCGACGGAACAAACAAACAAATCGCCAAGGGCAACCAGCACAGGCAATCCACCTCCACAGCAACCCAGACACAGGCCAACCAATCAACTTACAACACGTGAGAGGAAGGGGGGTCGGGGCTTTATCGGTCGCTAGGTAACCATAGTGATGGGATCCCGCGAATTATGATTGGACGGGAGGATCTCAGGTGAGGTATGTTGTTGTTTCAGGAAAAGATTCAAAAACATCAGAAAATAAAAATAAATAAAAAATATAAAGTTGGATAACAATATTTCAATAATTTAGTTTTAATTTGGCTACAAAATCTCTAAATGATTAAACTACCTACAAAGCATTTTTTGTTATTTCATGTGTTTAATATTCTTTACCACATATGCACTGCTTATTTAAGATCCCGCCCACTCTAGTCATATAGCCCTTTCACCAATCAGCATTTTAGAAAGATGTGACTGACAGCAGCTTGCATAAACTCCATTGTCATTCTTTCCTGTTTCCTCCCCAAACCCAAATATCCCTCCTCCTTCCCATCACTTCTCTCTTACATGCCTCCCCGACCTCACTCCTACCCTCCTCTCTCCTCTCCGCCTCTCTCCTGCCTCCTACCCTCCTCTCTCCTCTCTTCTACCCTCCTCTCTCCTTCCTCCTACCCTCCTCTTTCCTGCCTCCTACCCTCCTCTCTCCTACCCTCCCCTCTCGTCCCTCCTTTCTCCTCCCTCCTACCCTCCTCCCCTCCACCCCACCTCTCTCTTGCCTCCTCCCCTCCTCTCTTCTACCCGCCAGTCTCCTCTTTTATTGCCTCCCATTCCTCCATCCCTCTATCCACACATTCTTTCTCCTCCCTCTCTCTTTCCCAGCCCCTATCCCTTCTCACCTCTCTCCTTCAGTAGGGGCGGTTGGCGTCTTTAGGTCGTTTCAGCTGCACCTTGAGTCTCTTCATGCCGATCTGGAACCCATTCATAGCCTGGATGGCAGTCTGGGCACTGGATGGGTTGTCAAAACTCACAAAACCTGGGGAGGGAGGGAGGAACGAGAGAGGAAGAGGGAACGGAGGGAGGAACGAGAGAGGAAGAGGAAACAGAGAGAGAAACATTCTGAAATGTAATATAACATGTATAATCACATTGCTTCGTTGCGACAGACAGAGATACAGTCATACAGTATGCTACCAGCAACTGTGAGTTATGATCATCATGTATCATAGCAACAGGTGGAATTGCAATTCTCTCTTATCTCCCTCCATTTCTCCTCCGTTCCTCCTTTCTTTCCTTTTCTCCTGGATACTCACTATTCACCCATCCCTGCCTCTCTCCTATGTCTCCCCCTCCAATCCCTCTCTCTCTGTCTTACCGAAGCACTTGCTCTGGTTGGTGGCGCGGTCTACAAAGACTTTAGCTGAGATGACGTTTCCAAAGGGCAGAAACATCTGGAGCATCTCACTGTCACTGAACTCCTGAGGCAGGTGGTAGATAAAGATATTACAACCCTCCGGCCCTAGGGGAGGAACACACACACGTTAGGGTCTGTGACGGAGAGACACACTCACACAAATATTCATGAGGATCTATGATTCACACGCACACTAATCTGAGACACACACACGCACACACACAACAGGTGCTGTCTGAGAGACAGGAAGTGACATCACCTTCTCGCTGCTGCTGTTGCTGGGGCTGCTGGTGTTGCTGGGCAACCAGGGTAGGTTGCTGTGGAAAATGCTGGCCGACCAATCCATAGGCAGCAGGGTACGCCGCTGTGATGAGAGAGAGAGTGACATCAGATGATGAAACACTGGTTGGAGGTCCAAGACACCCCTAACCACAGATCTAGGATCAGATTACCCTACATATCCTCAATGGCAGAGATGGTAGGGAGGAACACACCTCTGACCCTGTACCCCAGGGATCATCAACTAGATTCACCTCTGACCTTGTGCCATAGGGATCATCAACTAGATTCACCTCTGACCCTGTACCACAGGGATCATCAACTAGATTCACCTCTGACCCTGTACCACAGGGATCATCAACTAGATTCACCTCTGACCTTGTACCACAGGGATCATCAACTAGATTCACCTCTGACCCTGTACCACAGGGATCACCAACTAGATTCACCTCTGACCCTGTACCCCAGGGATCATCAACTAGATTCACCTCTGACCCTGTACCACAGGGATCATCAACTAGATTCACCTCTGACCCTGTACCACAGGGATCATCATCTAGATTCACCTCTGACCCTGTACCACAGGGATCATCAACTAGATTCACCTCTGACCCTGTACCACAGGGATCATCAACTAGATTCACCTCTGACCCTGTACCACAGGGATCATCAACTAGATTCACCTCTGACCCTGTACCATAGGGATCACCAACTAGATTCACCTCTGACCCTGTACCACAGGGATCATCAACTAGATTCACCTCTGACCCTGTACCACAGGGATCATCAACTAGATTCACCTCTGACCCTGTACCACAGGGATCATCAACTAGATTCACCTCTGACCCTGTACCACAGGGATCATCAACTAGATTCACCTCTGACCCTGTACCACAGGGATCATCAACTAGATTCACCTCTGACCCTGTACCACAGGGATCACCAACTAGATTCACCTCTGACCCTGTACCACAGGGATCATCAACTAGATTCACCTCTGACCCTGTACCACAGGGATCATCAACTAGATTCACCTCTGACCCTGTACCACAGGGATCATCAACTATATTCACCTCTGACCCTGTACCATAGGGATCACCAACTAGATTCACATCTGACCCTGTACCACAGGGATCATCAACTAGATTCACCTCTGACCCTGTACCACAGGGATCATCAACTAGATTCACCTCTGACCCTGTACCACAGGGATCATCAACTAGATTCACCTCTGACCCTGTACCACAGGGATCATCAACTAGATTCACCTCTGACCCTGTACCACAGGGATCACCAACTAGATTCACCTCTGACCCTGTACCCCAGGGATCATCAACTAGATTCACCTCTGACCCTGTACCACAGGGATCATCAACTAGATTCACATCTGACCCTGTACCACAGGGATCATCATCTAGATTCACCTCTGACCCTGTACCACAGGGATCATCAACTAGATTCACCTCTGACCCTGTACCACAGGGATCATCAACTAGATTCACCTCTGACCCTATACCACAGGGATCATCAACTAGATTCACCTCTGACCCTGTACCACAGGGATCATCAACTAGATTCACCTCTGACCCTGTACCACAGGGATCATCAACTAGATTCACCTCTGACCCTGTACCACAGGGATCATCAACTAGATTCACCTCTGACCCTGTACCATAGGGATCATCAACTAGATTCACCTCTGATCCTGTACCACAGGGATCATCAACTAGATTCACCTCTGACCTGTACCACAGGGATCATCAACTAGATTCACCTCTGACCCTGTACCACAGGGATCATCAACTAGATTCACCTCTGACCCTGTACCACAGGGATCACCAACTAGATTCACCTCTGACCCTGTACCCCAGGGATCATCAACTAGATTCACCTCTGACCCTGTACCACAGGGATCATCAACTAGATTCACATCTGACCCTGTACCACAGGGATCATCATCTAGATTCACCTCTGACCCTGTACCACAGGGATCATCAACTAGATTCACCTCTGACCCTGTACCACAGGGATCATCAACTAGATTCACCTCTGACCCTGTACCACAGGGATCATCAACTAGATTCACCTCTGACCCTGTACCACAGGGATCATCAACTAGATTCACCTCTGACCCTGTACCACAGGGATCATCAACTAGATTCACCTCTGACCCTGTACCACAGGGATCATCAACTAGATTCACCTCTGACCCTGTACCATAGGGATCATCAACTAGATTCACCTCTGATCCTGTACCACAGGGATCATCAACTAGATTCACCTCTGACCTGTACCACAGGGATCATCAACTAGATTCACCTCTGACCCTGTACCACAGGGATCATCAACTAGATTCACCTCTGACCCTGTACCACAGGGATCACCAACTAGATTCACCTCTGACCCTGTACCCCAGGGATCATGAACTAGATTCACCTCTGACCCTGTACCACAGGGATCATCAACTAGATTCACATCTGACCCTGTACCACAGGGATCATCATCTAGATTCACCTCTGACCCTGTACTACAGGGATCATCAACTAGATTCACCTCTGACCCTGTACCACAGGGATCATCAACTAGATTCACCTCTGACCCTGTACCACAGGGATCATCAACTAGATTCACCTCTGACCCTGTACCACAGGGATCATCAACTAGATTCACCTCTGACCCTGTACCACAGGGATCATCAACTAGATTCACCTCTGACCCTGTACCACAGGGATCATCAACTAGATTCACCTCTGACCCTGTACCATAGGGATCATCAACTAGATTCACCTCTGATCCTGTACCACAGGGATCATCAACTAGATTCACCTCTGACCTGTACCACAGGGATCATCAACTAGATTCACCTCTGACCCTGTACCACAGGGATCATCAACTAGATTCACCTCTGACCCTGTACCACAGGGATCATCAACTAGATTCACCTCTGACCCTGTACCACAGGGATCATCAACTAGATTCACCTCTGACCCTGTACCACAGGGATCATCAACTAGATTCACCTCTGACCCTGTACCATAGGGATCACCAACTAGATTCACCTCTGACCCTGTACCACAGGGATCATCAACTAGATTCACCTCTGACCCTGTACCACAGGGATCATCAACTAGATTCACCTCTGACCCTGTACCACAGGGATCACCAACTAGATTCACCTCTGACCCTGTACCACAGGGATCATCAAATAGATTCACCTCTGACCCTGTACCACAGGGATCATCAACTAGATTCACCTCTGACCCTGTACCATAGGGATCATCAACTAGATTCACCTCTGACCCTGTACCACAGGGATCATCAACTAGATTCACCTCTGACCCTGTACCACAGGGATCATCAACTAGATTCACCTCTGACCCTGTACCATAGGGATCACCAACTAGATTCACCTCTGACCCTGTACCCCAGGGATCATCAACTAGATTCACCTCTGACCCTGTACCACAGGGATCATCAACTAGATTCACATCTGACCCTGTACCACAGGGATCATCATCTAGATTCACCTCTTACCCTGTACTACAGGGATCATCAACTAGATTCACCTCTGACCCTGTACCACAGGGATCATCAACTAGATTCACCTCTGACCCTGTACCACAGGGATCATCAACTAGATTCACCTCTGACCCTGTACCACAGGGATCATCAACTAGATTCACCTCTGACCCTGTACCACAGGGATCATCAACTAGATTCACCTCTGACCCTGTACCACAGGGATCATCAACTAGATTCACCTCTGACCCTGTACCATAGGGATCACCAACTAGATTCACCTCTGACCCTGTACCACAGGGATCATCAACTAGATTCACCTCTGACCCTGTACCACAGGGATCATCAACTAGATTCACCTCTGACCCTGTACCACAGGGATCACCAACTAGATTCACCTCTGACCCTGTACCACAGGGATCATCAAATAGATTCACCTCTGACCCTGTACCACAGGGATCATCAACTAGATTCACCTCTGACCCTGTACCATAGGGATCATCAACTAGATTCACCTCTGACCCTGTACCACAGGGATCATCAACTAGATTCACCTCTGACCCTGTACCACAGGGATCATCAACTAGATTCACCTCTGACCCTGTACCATAGGGATCACCAACTAGATTCACCTCTGACCCTGTACCCCAGGGATCATCAACTAGATTCACCTCTGACCCTGTACCACAGGGATCATCAACTAGATTCACATCTGACCCTGTACCACAGGGATCATCATCTAGATTCACCTCTTACCCTGTACTACAGGGATCATCAACTAGATTCACCTCTGACCCGGTACCACAGGGATCATCAACTAGATTCACCTCTGACCCTGTACCACAGGGATCATCAACTAGATTCACCTCTGACCCTGTACCACAGGGATCATCAACTAGATTCACCTCTGACCCTGTACCACAGGGATCATCAACTAGATTCACCTCTGACCCTGTACCACAGGGATCATCAACTAGATTCACCTCTGACCCTGTACCATAGGGATCATCAACTAGATTCACCTCTGATCCTGTACCACAGGGATCATCAACTAGATTCACCTCTGACCTGTACCACAGGGATCATCAACTAGATTCACCTCTGACCCTGTACCACAGGGATCATCAACTAGATTCACCTCTGACCCTGTACCACAGGGATCATCAACTAGATTCACCTCTGACCCTGTACCACAGGGATCATCAACTAGATTCACCTCTGACCCTGTACCATAGGGATCACCAACTAGATTCACCTCTGACCCTGTACCACAGGGATCATCAACTAGATTCACCTCTGACCCTGTACCACAGGGATCATCAACTAGATTCACCTCTGACCCTGTACCACAGGGATCACCAACTAGATTCACCTCTGACCCTGTACCACAGGGATCATCAACTAGATTCACCTCTGACCCTGTACCACAGGGATCATCAACTAGATTCACCTCTGACCCTGTACCACAGAGATCATCAACTAGATTCACCTCTGACCCTGTACCACAGGGATCATCAACTAGATTCACCTCTGACCCTGTACCACAGGGATCATCAACTAGATTCACCTCTGACCCTGTACCACATGGATCATCAACTAGATTCACCTCTGACCCTGTACCACAGGGATCATCAACTAGATTCACCTCTGACCCTGTACCACAGGGATCACCAACTAGATTCACCTCTGACCCTGTACCACAGGGATCATCAACTAGATTCACCTCTGACCCTGTACCACAGGGATCATCAACTAGATTCACCTCTGACCCTGTACCACAGGGATCACCAACTAGATTCACCTCTGACCCTGTACCACAGGGATCATCAACTAGATTCACCTCTGACCCTGTACCACAGGGATCATCAACTAGATTCACCTCTGACCCTGTACCACAGGGATCATCAACTAGATTCACCTCTGACCCTGTACCACAGGGATCATCAACTAGATTCACCTCTGACCCTGTACCACAGGGATCATCAACTAGATTCACCTCTTACCCTGTACCACAGGGATCACCAACTAGATTCACCTCTGACCTTGTACCACAGGGATCACCAACTAGATTCACCTCTGACCCTGTACCACAGGGATCATCAACTAGATTCACCTCTGACCCTGTACCACAGGGATCATCAACTAGATTCACCTCTGACCCTGTACCATAGGGATCACCAACTAGATTCACCTCTGACCCTGTACCACAGGGATCATCAACTAGATTCACCTCTGACCCTGTACCACAGGGATCATCAACTAGATTCACCTCTGACCCTGTACCACAGGGATCACCAACTAGATTCACCTCTGACCCTGTACCACAGGGATCATCAACTAGATTCACCTCTGACCCTGTACCACAGGGATCATCAACTAGATTCACCTCTGACCCTGTACCATAGGGATCATCAACTAGATTCACCTCTGACCCTGTACCACAGGGATCATCAACTAGATTCACCTCTGACCCTGTACCACAGGGATCATCAACTAGATTCACCTCTGACCCTGTACCATAGGGATCACCAACTAGATTCACCTCTGACCCTGTACCACAGGGATCATCAACTAGATTCACCTCTGACCCTGTACCACAGGGATCACCAACTAGATTCACCTCTGACCCTGTACCACAGGGATCATCAACTAGATTCACCTCTGACCCTGTACCACAGGGATCATCAACTAGATTCACCTCTGACCCTGTACCACAGAGATCATCAACTAGATTCACCTCTGACCCTGTACCACAGGGATCATCAACTAGATTCACCTCTGACCCTGTACCACAGGGATCATCAACTAGATTCACCTCTGACCCTGTACCACAGGGATCCTCAACTAGATTCACCTCTGACCCTGTACCACAGGGATCATCAACTAGATTCACCTCTGACCCTGTACCACATGGATCATCAACTAGATTCACCTCTGACCCTGTACCACAGGGATCATCAACTAGATTCACCTCTGACCCTGTACCACAGGGATCATCAACTAGATTCACCTCTGACCCTGTACCACAGGGATCATCAACTAGATTCACCTCTGACCCTGTACCACAGGGATCATCAACTAGATTCACCTCTTACCCTGTACCACAGGGATCACCAACTAGATTCACCTCTGACCTTGTACCACAGGGATCACCAACTAGATTCACCTCTGACCCTGTACCACAGGGATCATCAACTAGATTCAGCCGCAGGCTGATTTTTTTCTTGAGTTCATGGTCAGGGGGCCGGAACATAATAAGTCATTTGTATACTCTAAATTGACCACAAGAATCCCAATATAACGTTTGACTAAAACATAATAATGCTTACATTTGTATACCATCACATATATCTCTCTACTATGCATTGGAAATCATGTTGGAAAAAATATCAAAAATTAAAATCACTTGCTGGGGAACTCTGCTGTACCAGTTAATTACTGTCCTACTCTGAGAGCATTGAGGACTCCATTCTGACAATGCAAAATGAACCCAGTCACTATAAGTGTCATAGGAGCTGGTAGTGTGTGTGACTGTGGCCCACCTGTGTAGTGCTGCATGCCTGCATACGCCTGCTGGAGAGGATCTAGAGATAATGCTGGACTCTGGGCTGCAGGGAGAGAGTGAGGGAAGCAGGGAGGGAGGGAGGCAGGCAGGGAGGGAGGGAGGGAGAGAGAGAGGGAGAGAGAGAGGAAGGGAGATAAGTAGGGAGGGAAGCAGGAATGCAGGGAGGGAGGGAGGGAGAGAGAGAGGGAGAGAGAGGAAGGGAGATAAGTAGGGAGGGAGAGAGGGAGGGAGGGAAGCAGGAATGCAGTGAGGGAGGGAGGGAGAGAGGGAGGGAGGGAGAGAGTGAAGGAAGCAGGAAACCAGGGAGGGAGGGAGGGAGGGAGGGAGTGGCAGAGCAGAGAGTGAATATAGGGAACACATGGAGATATCAGTATTTCTGTGGTAAATATTCTATCTTTGGTAATTCAGCTCGTACCTTGGTACGCATGAATGCCATTGGTGTATAGTGCTTCTGATGCTTGCTGTCCATTGGTTGGTGGACTGTAACCATTGACTCCTAGAGGTGGAGGTAGTGATGGCACGGGCGTGGCTGAGATGGTTGGAGGGGTATTCGTACCTGCAAACCGGGAGGACCAATCACAGTGGAGGAGATATTGTGATTGACAGCTACTAGACTCTATAGTGTATAAGAAAGAGAAAAAGGCAGAGCATAAATGCAGGGGAGAAGCAATGATTGGTTAGTGGGGCAAAGGGAGTTAAGGGGAGGGTGCATCTCATTGTAAAGTGGCTTCCTCCTCTTGTCTACCTTCCTCAATCTGAATTGATGTTAAAAAAAAGTGGTGAAAGGTAATTCCCAGCTTTCAGATGAGAGAGAAGCGATTAGTGTAGACTGTAAAAGATGCTGATTAGACGAGGAGAAGAAGCCACTTTACATTATTGAGATGCACTCACAAGCAGATGAACTTAGAAACCAATGAAGAGAAGTAAATGTACATCAAATAGACAGACTTGATCTGCATAGCATTGTAAACATAAGATCAATCCATGTTATTACTAACATACAGTATCCGTAAGCATCTGTAAGTGTGTTTGTGTGTGTGTGTGTGTGTGTGTGTGTGTGTGTGTGTGTGTGTGTGTGTGTGTGTGTGTGTGTGTGTACCAGAGGAAGATGTGATGGGCGTGGCGATGATTCCGTTTGCGTTGAGCGCTGCCATCTGCTGCATCTGTAAACTGGCAACAGTTGCTACAGGAGACAGGTACGCTGACTGAGCAACCAGAGCTTGCTGCTGGACAATCTAGAGAAAGAAAGAAAGAAGACAGAGGGGAGAGAGAAAAACGGGCAGGAAGAGAGTGAGTGAGAGAGGAAAGGCAGGGAGAGAGAGAGAGGAAAGACAGGGGGAGAGAGAGTGAGAGAAAGAGGAAAGACAGGGAGAGAGAGAGTGAAGAGAGAGAGGAAAGACAGGGAGAGAGAGAGTGAGAGAGAGAGGAAAGACAGGGAGAGAGAGAGTGAGAGAGAGAGGAAAGACAGGGAGAGAGAGAGTGAGAGAGAGAGAGGAAAGACAGGGAGAGAGAAAGTGAAGAGAGAGAGAGGAAAGACAGGGAGAGAGAGTGAGAGAGAGAGGAAAGACAGGGAGAGAGAGAGAGAGTGAAGAGAGAGAGAGGAAAGACAGGGAGAGAGAGTGAGAGAGAGAGGAAAGACAGGGAGAGAGAGAGTGAGAGAGCGAGGAAAGACAGGGAGTGAGAGTGAGAGAGAGAGGAAAGACAGGGAAAGAGAGAGTGAGAGATAGAGGAAAGACAGGGAGAGAGAGTGAGAGAGAGATGAAAGACAGGGAGAGAGAGAGTGAGAGATATAGGAAAGACAGGGAGAGAGAGAGTGAGAGAGAGAGGAAAGACAGGGAGAGAGAGAGTGAGAGAGAGAGCAAAGACAGGGAGAGAGTGAGAGAGAGGGGAAAGACAGGGAGAGAGAGAGTGAGAGAGAGAGGAAAGACAGGGAGAGAGAGGGTGAGAGAGAGAGGAAAGACAGGGAGAGAGAGAATGAGAGAGAGAGGAAAGACAGGGAGAGAGAGTGAGAGAGAGAGGAAAGACAGGGAGAGAGAGAGTGAGAGAGAGAGGAAAGACAGGGAAAGAGAGAGTGAGAGATAGAGGAAAGACAGGGAGAGAGAGAGTGAGGGAGAGAGGAAAGACAGGGAGAGAGAGAGTGAAGAGAGAGAGAGAGGAAAGACAGGGAGAGAGAGTGAGAGAGAGGAAAGACAGGGAGAGAGAGAGAGAGAGAGGAAAGACAGGGAGAGAGAGTGAGAGAGAGAGGAAAGACAGGGAGAGAGAGAGTGAGAGAGAGAGGAAAGACAGGGAAAGAGAGAGTGCGAGATAGAGGGAAGACAGGGAGAGAGAGTGAGAGAGAGAGAAAAGACAGGGAGAGAGAGAGTGAGAGATATAGGAAAGACAGGGAGAGAGAGAGCGAGAGAGAGAGGAAAGACAGGGAGAGAGAGAGTGAGAGAGAGAGGAAAGACAGGGAGAGAGTGAGAGAGAGGGGAAAGACAGGGAGAGAGAGAGTGAGAGAGAGAGGAAAGACAGGGAGAGAGAGGGTGAGAGAGAGAGGAAAGACAGGGAGAGAGAGAGTGAGAGAGAGAGGAAAGACAGGGAGAGAGAGAGTGAGAGAGAGGAAAGACAGGGAGAGAGAGAATGAGAGAGAGAGGAAAGACAGGGAGAGAGAGTGAGAGAGAGAGGAAAGACAGGAAGAGAGAGAGTGAGAGAGAGAGGAAAGACAGGGAGAGAGAGAGTGAGAGAGAGGAAAGACAGGGAGAGAGAGAGTGAGAGAGAGAGGAAAGACAGGGAGAGAGAGAGTGAAAGAGAGAGGAAAGACAGGGAGAGAGAGTGAGAGAGAGAGGAAAGACAGGGAGAGAGAGAGTGAGAGAGAGAGGAAAGACAGGGAGAGAGAGAGTGTGAGAGAGAGGAAAGACAGGGAGAGAGAGTGAGAGAGAGAGGAAAGACAGGGAGAGAGAGAGTGTGAGAGAGAGGAAAGACAGGGAGAGAGAGATTAGGCCGATACCCACTAATTATAAAATCCAGAAAAGAGTCGTTAAATTCTACAACCACCTAAAATGAAGAGATTCCCAAACCTTCCATAACAAAGCCATCACCTACAGAGAGATGAACCTGGAGAAGAGTCCCCTAAGCAAGCTGGTCCTGGGGCTCTGTTCACAAACACAAACACACCCCACAGAGCCCCAGGACAGCAAAACAATTAGACCCAACCAAATCATGAGAAAACAAAAAGATAATTACTTGATACATTGGAAAGAATTAACAAAAAAAAGAGAGAGAGAGAGAGAGAGAGAGAGAGAGAGAGACCGAGAGAGAGAGAGAGAGAGAGAGAGAGAGAGAGAGAGAGAGAGAGACCGAGAGAGAGAGAGAGAGTGAGAGAGAGAGAGAGAGAGAGAGAGAGGCCGAGAGAGAGACCGAGAGAGAGAGAGAGAGAGAGAGAGAGAGAGAGAGAGAGAGAGAGGATGAATAGAGATGTAATTACATGTCCATTATATCCAGCCACGGGGTTAATGGCTGTGCAGCAGAAAAGCTGGGGTTACTAGGAAGTGTGTGTGTGTGTGTGTGTGTGTGTGTGTGTGTGTGTGTGTGTGTGTGTGTGTGTGTGTGTGTGTGTGTTGCTGTGGATTTTGTTGAGAGATGACTAATGCTAAATGACGTGTCCATTCAGTAATAACATTAGCGCAGATTAGGACAGTGATAGCCCCTTGAAAAACATCACATCCTCTCATACCCAAAGCACCACTCAAACCAGTGTGTGTGTGTATATGAGTGCCTCCGTGCATGTGTGCATGTGTGTAACGGCGTGTGTGTAACGGTGTGTGTGCTTACCGCCTGTGCGCTGACGGCCTGTGTGTAAGCGTTGTAAGCAGGGAAGTTAAGTGTCATGGTGGGGCTGAAGATGCCCAGCTGTGATGCCACCTGCTGCATCCGTCTCAGCCCTCTCTCCTTCTCTGTGTCGGCAAACTTGACCACCAGACTGGACGACGCACCCTGCAAGGAAACACACACCGGTCTTTAAGTTAAACACATGGATTTACTGAATTACCCCATACTGGGAATACAATCAACCAAGATTGGGTGCACTGTTATGAAACGCGTATTTATGTTGAAAGGTAAATAAAGTTCCTCTCAAACCATTTACAGAGACAGGACATGTTCTATACTGTTTCTGTACAGAATACATTAACTTTCCACATACCAATGAGAGAGGGAGAGGTAGGAAGACGTGTCTGTGACTTACAGAGGAAGAGGTAGGAAGACTTGTCCGTGACTTACAGAGGGAGAGGTTGGAAGACTTGTCTGTGACTTACAGAGGGAGAGGTAGGAAGACTTGTCTGTGACTTACAGAGGGAGAGGTAGGAAGACTTGTCCGTGACTTACAGAGGGAGAGGTTGGAAGACTTATCTGTGACTTACAGAGGGAGAGGTAGGATGACATGTCTGTGACTTACAGAGGGAGAGGTAGGATGACTTGTCTGTGACTTACAGAGGGAGAGGTAGGAAGACTTGTCTGTGACTTACAGAGGGAGAGATAGGAAGACTTCTCTGTGACTTACAGAGGGAGAGGTAGGAAGACGTGTCTGTGACTTACAGAGGGAGAGGTAGGATGACTTGTCTGTGACTTACAGAGGGAGAGGTAGGAAGACTTGTCTGTGACTTACAGAGGGAGAGATAGGAAGACTTGTCTGTGACTTACAGAGGGAGAGGTAGGAAGACTTGTCTGTGACTTACAGAGGGAGAGGTAGGAATACTTGTCTGTGACTTACAGAGGGAGAGGTTGGAAGACTTGTCTGTGACTTACAGAGGGAGAGGTTGGAAGACTTGTCTGTGACTTACAGAGGGAGAGGTAGGATGACTTGTCTGTGACTTACAGAGGGAGAGGTAGGATGACTTGTCTGT
>NC_143024.1:20522500-20530000 GCF_057628025.1 Oncorhynchus mykiss
TCTACCCGCCCTCCAGGACACCTACACTACCTGACGTCACAGGAAGGCCAAAAAGATCATCAAGGACAACAACCACCCGAGCCACTGCCTGTTCACCCCGCTGTCATCCAGAAGGTGGGGTCAGTACAGGTGCATCAAAGCTGGGACCCAGAGACTGAAAAGCAGCTTCTATCTCAAGGCCATCAGACTGTTAAACAGCCAACACTAGCACATTAGAGGCTGCTGCCTATAGGCATAGACTAGAAATCACTAACCACTTTAAGGAATGGAACACAAGTCACTTTAAAAATGTTTACATATCTGGCGTTAGTCATCTCGTATGTATATACTGTATTCTATACTATTCTAGGGTATCTTAGTCACTTAATAATGTTTACATATCTGGCGTTAGTAATCTCGTATGTATATACTGTATTCTATACTATTCTAGGGTATCTCATTCACTTAATAATGTTTACATATCTGGCGTTAGTCATCTCGTATGTATATACTGTATTCTATACTATTCTAGGGTATCTCATTCACTTAATAATGTTTACATATCTTTCATTACTCATCTCGTATGTATATACTGTATTCTATACTATTCTACGGTATCTTAGTCACTTAATAATGTTTACATATTATGGTACTGGACCAGGATTTGGTCTCTCAGTGTGTAATTAGACTACTGGACCAGGATTTGATCTCTCAGTGTGTAATTAGACTGCTGGACCAGGATTTGATCTCTCAGTGTGTAATTAGACTGCTGGACCAGGATTTGATCTCTCAGTGTGTAATTAGACTGCTGGACCAGGATTTGATCTCTCAGTGTGTAATTAGACTATTGGACCAGGATTTGATCTCTCAGTGTGTAATTAGACTGCTGGACCAGGATTTGATCTCTCAGTGTGTAATTAGACTACTGGACCAGGATTTGATCTCTCAGTGTGTAATTAGACTGCTGGACCAGGATTTGACCTCTCAGTGTGTAATTAGACTGCTGGACCAGGATTTGATCTCTCAGTGTGTAATTAGACTGCTGGACCAGGATTTGATCTCTCAGTGTGTAATTAGACTGCTGGACCAGGATTTGATCTCTCAGTGTGTAATTAGACTGCTGGACCAGGATGTGTCCACTCTAACCCATCTCTCTGTCCCTCTCTCTATGCCTCCATCCATCCATCCATCCACTCCTTAATCCATCCCCCCATATGCTTTACCCTCTCGTTGTGTATTGTAACTGTGTACCGGTGTGTGTGTGTGTGTGTGTGTGTGTGTGTGTGTGTGTGTGTGTGTGTGTGTGTGTGTGTGTGTGTGTGTGTGTGTGTGTGTGTGTGTGTGTGTGTGCGTGTTTGCATGTGTGCATGCGTGCGTGTACGCACAGCTATGTATGTGTCTGACAGCAGGTAGAGAAGGAAAAAATCTTCATAAGAGAGAGAGAATATAAAGAGAAACAGATACATTGATGTGTGTATTTGAGTAATTCTCTGTAATTCAGGGCTCTTCTGTAACAGTGACCTTGTTCTCAGTAGGACTTCCTGGTCAAATAAAGGTTAAATAGAGAGCGATGGGCAGGCGAGAGGTAGAGGTTTCTACAACACAATGGCACTTCACATTGGCATGGCAACTGCCTTGTTGTCATGGCAATCCCATGACAACACGCTCGGCAAGTAAACAATGATGCCAGTTGCCAGGGGTGACGGCTGTGCTCTTGGGATAAACAAAAAAAGAGGATGAGGTGGAGGAGGAGGAGGAGGAGGATGAGGAGGAGGGAGAAAAGGAGAGGGAGAGGTAAAGAGGTAAAAATAAAGAGGGGAAGATTAGCAGGGAGGGAACAGATGGATAGAAAGACTGAGGAAAGAACTGCATGAGGATCACGGTTGGGATGATGTTCTTTGGCTTGCAAGCATCCCCCTTTTTCCTCCAAACATAACGATGGTCATTATAGCCAAATAGTTCTATTTTTGCTTCATCAGACCAGAGGACATTTCACCAAAAAGTACAATCTTTGTCCCCATGAGCAGTTGTAAACCATAGTCTGGCTTTTTTTAATGCCGGTTTTGGAGCAGTGGCTTCTTCCTTGCTGAGCGGCCTTTCAGGTTATGTCGATATAGGACTTGTTTTACTGTGGATATAGATACTTTTTTAGAAGACAGAACACCTTCCTGAGCCATTTGACGGCTGTGTGGTCCCATGGTGTTTATACTTGCATACTATTGTTTGTACAGATGAACGTGGTACCTTCAGGCGTTTGGAAATGGCTTTCAAGGATGAACCAGATTTGTGGAGGTCTACAATTTTTTGTCTGATTTCTTTTGATTTTCCCATGATGTCAAGCAAAGAGGCACTGAGTTTGAAGGTCGGCCTTGAAATACATCTACAGGTACACCTCCAATTGACTCAAATGATGTCAATAATCCTATCAGAAACTTCTAAAGCCATAACATCATTTTCTGGAATTTTCAAAGCTGTTTAAAGGCACAGTCAACTTAGTGTATGTAAACTTCTGACCCACTGGAATTGTGATACAGTCAATTATAAGTGAAATAATCTGTCTGTAAACAATTGTTGGAAAAATTACTTGTGTCATGTACAAAGTAGATGTCCTAACTGACTTGCCAAAACTATAGTTTGTTAACAAGAAATTTGTGGAGTGGTTGAAAAATGAGTTTTAAATATGTATGTAAACAACTGTACATATCACTCTATATAGACACGCTCCTGTATGAGTCTATTCTCTATGTATGCTCTGACATCCTTGTGTGTGTGTGTGTGTGTGTGTGTGTGTGTGTGTGTGTGTGTGTGTGTGTGTGTGTGTGTGTGTGTGTGTGTGTGTGAACATGCAAAGGAACTGCATCACATGGGCAGCCTCACCTAAAGGCATGACCACTCACACGTACAGACCCTCACACAGACACACATTCCCACATACAGACACACATTCACACATACAGACACACATTCACACGTACAGACCCTCACACAGACACACATTCCCTCACACAGACACACATTCACACGTACAGACCCTCACACAGACACACATTCACACATACAGACCCTCACACAGACACACATTCCCTCACACAGACACACATTCCCTCACACAGACACACATTCACACGTACAGACCCTCACACAGACACACATTCCCTCACACAGACACACATTCACACGTACAGACCATCACACAGACACACATTCACACATACAGACACTCACACAGACACACATTCACACGTACATACCCTCACACAGACACACATTCACACATACAGACGCTCACACAGACACACATTCACACATACAGACACTCACACAGACACACATTCACACATACAGACACTCACACAGACACACAGACACACATTCACACGTACAGACACTCACACAGACACACATTCACACATACAGACCCTCACACAGATACACATTCACACGTACAGACACTCACACAGACACACATTCACACGTACAGACATTCACACAGACACACATTCACACATACAGACACTCACACAGACACACATTCACACATACAGACACTCACACAGACACACATTCACACGTACAGACACACACACAAACACACAGTTAATCTCACTCCCTGCAGTAATGCAGAGAGGATTTTACTAGGATTAGGGGATATTAAATCCTTGGATTATCCAATCAAATCTTATTCTACCCCCTCCCCCGCCTATGCACAATCATTGGACTGAACCATCAAACCACATCATGGGGGGAGTATCTGTGTGAGTGTGAGTGTGAGTGTGAGTGTGTGAGAGGATTATAGCAGTGGGATCTCTGTTGTCATTTCTGCCTTTTTATTTTTTTCCCACAAGACACTGAGGTTAAAAAATATGGCAGCCCAAATGATGATGAGATCCAGTCACAAACCAAAACATGAACCACACGCAGACGCACACACCGGAACAGTCCATCCACATAATTTCAGAGATCCATTTTCCTGAGTGCACAAGAAAGAAGAACTATTTTATATCTCTCCCCATCTCTCTATCTAACGTTATTCCTCTCTGTTCCCCCACTCCTCTATTTCCCTCCCTCCCTCCCTCCCTCCCTCCCTCCCTCCCTCCCTCCCTCCCTCCCTCCCTCCCTCCCTATCTAACATTACTCCTCTCTCTTCCCCCACTCCTCTATTTCCCTCCCTCCCTCCCCATCTCTCTCTATAATCCTCTCCCATACTGGGCGTAATAACAGTGTCATCGCTCTGCTCTCTCTTTCTATCACTCCCTCTGCTCTCTCTCTACCACTCCCTCTTCTCTCTCGTTCTGCCTTTTTTCTCTCTGTTCTCTCTCTTTCTCCTACTACTACTGTCTCCTTTTCCTCATCGCTCTAACGAGCCTCAGAGACCCCAGCTCTAACGAGCCTCAGAGACCCCAGCTCTAACGAGCCTCAGAGACCCCAGCTCTAACGAGCCTCAGAGACCCCAGCTCTAACGAGACTCAGAGATCCCAGCTCTAATGAGCCTCAGAGACCCCAGCTTTAACGAGCCTCAGAGACCCCAGCTCTAACGAGCCTCAGAGACCCCAGCTCTAACGAGCCTCAGAGACCCCAGCTCTAACGAGCCTCAGAGATCCCAGCTCTAATGAGCCTCAGAGATCCCAGCTCTAATGAGCCTCAGAGACCCCAGCTCTAACAAGCCTCAGAGACCCCACCGCTATAAGCGCTAATGTCTCATGAGCCCTTATGACACACACATAACAGGTTTATGAACCCAGCTGGCTGGTTTACTAAATTATAGTAATTCTTCCCAATTCAGGTTTTGGAAGACCACGATGTCGCCTAGTTTTTAATCCAATCTGTTTTCTAAATCTGTTTTATACAGACCAAGGTGATAACAGCCATGTTGAAGCATAATGAATTGACAATGACAGCAAGAAAAGAGAGAGCGAGCAAAAGAGAGAAAGAGAGAAAGATAGACGGATAGAGAGATTGAGAGAGAGAGAAAGGGGTGGTGTGTTCTCTCCCCATCTCTTTCACACCACGTTAGTCATCATCGTATCCCCCTGGTTACCTAGCAACCGGCCATCTCGCTCTCCTCCGTTGCTGAGCAACGAGGCCTGCAACCATAATGCAACCTCCTGAGCTCCCCATCCCCCTCTCTCATCCCTCGCTTGCTCCCTCCCTCTCTCATTCCATTCTTCACACCTGAGAAGTCTGCCCTTCTTCTCCTCCACGCCATCCTTCATCTGACAGTTAACCCTTCATCAGCCACTCAAACAGAGCATGAATCACCAATGCAGATCACACACACACACACACACACACACACACACACACACACACACACACACACACACACACACACACACACACACTCATACACACACACTCATACGCGCTCCCCCTTCATCAGTGTCTCTGTGTGCGTAAAACAGAACTAATCATCCTGTTGATCAGGCAATCTCAGAGTTTTTGTTGACACATATGAAAACATGACTATAGTACCACAGTTCAGTCCTTTCTCTTCATACATACTGCACCTCATCATGTCTAGTATGTTATGAATAACATATCAAATGTACAGTTGAAGTCAGAAGTTTACATACACTTAGGTTGGAGTCATTAAAACTCGTTTTTCAACCACTCCACAAATTTCTTGTTAACAAACTATAGTTTTGGCAAGTCGGTTAGACCATCTACTTTGTGCATGACACAAGTAATTTTTCCAACAATTGTTAACAGACAGATTATTTCACTTATAAATCACTGTATCACAATTCCAGTGGGTCAGAAGTTTACATACACTAAGTTGACTGTGCCTTTAAACAGCTTGGAAAATTCCAGAAAATGATGTCATGGCTTTAGAAGCTTCTGATAGGCTTATTGACATCATTTGAGTCAATTGGAGATGTACTTGTGGATGTATTTCAAGGCCTACCTTCAAACTCAGTGCCTCTTTGCTTGACATCATGGGAAAATCAAAAGAAATCAGCTAAGACCTCAGAAAAAAAATTATAGACCTCCACAAGTCTGGTTTATCCTTGGGAGAAATTTACAAACGCCTGAAGGTACCACGTTCATCTGTACAAACAATAGTATGCAATGGGACCACGCAGCCGTCATACCGCTCAGGAAAGAGACACGTTCTGTCTCCTGTAGCTGAACGTACTTTGGTGCAAAAAGTGCAAATCAATCCCAGAACAACAGCAACGGACCTTGTGAAGAAGCTGGAGGAAAAAGGTACAAAAGTATCTACATCCACAGTAAAATGAGTCCGATATTGACATAACCTGAAAGGCCGCTCAGCAAGGAAGAAGCCACTGCTCCAAAACCGCCATTAAAAAAAGCCAGACTACGGTTTGCAACTGGACATGGGGACAAAGATCATACTTTTTGTAGAAATGTCCTCTGGTCTGATGAAGCAAAAATGGAACTGTTTGGCCATAATGACCATCGTTATATTTGGAGGAAAAAGAACACCATCCCAACCGAGAAGCATGGGGGTGGCAGCATCATGTTGTGGGGGTGTTTTGCTGCAGGAGGGACTGGTGCACTTCACAAAATAGATGGCATCATGAGGATGGAAAATTATGTGGATATATTGAAGCAACATCTCAAGACATCAGTCAGGAAGTTAAAGCTTGGTCGCAAATGGGTCTTCCAAATTAACAATGACCCCAAGCATACTTCCAAAGTTGTGGCAAAATGGCTTAAAGGACAACAAAGTCAAGGTATTGGAGTGGCCATCACAAAGCCCTGGCCTTAATCCTACAGAAAATGTGTTGGCAGAACTGAAAAAGCCTGTGTGAGCAAGGAGGCCTACAAACCTGACTCAGTTACGCCAGCTCTGTCAGGAGGAATGGGCCAAAATTCACCCAATTTATTGTGGGAAGCTTCTGGAAGGCTACCCGAAACGTTTGACCCAAGTTGAACAAGTGAAAAGTAATGCCACCAAATACTAATTGAGTGTATGTAAACTTCTGACCCACTGGGAATGTGGTAGTAATAGTAGAGAGAATTATTTATTTCAGCTTTTATTTCTGACATTTCACATTCTTAAAATAAAGTGGTGATTCTAACTGACCTAAAACAGGGAATTTTTACTATGATTAAATGTCAGGAATTGTGAAAAACTGAGTTTAAATATATTTTGGTTAAGGTGTATGTAAACTTCTGACTTCAACTGCACATACGACTCTACACCATGGAACATGGAACAGCAACGTGACCTCCATCCTATCACTCTACATCATATAATACACATCCCCAGCTGAAACAGTGAACAACAACCTTCTAATGGAGACTGAGTGACAGCGGTAATGCTACAGCACATCTCAGTCTAACTGCAGCAGTGCCATAGCAGCTACATACTGAGTGTCATGCTACCAATAATCAGTTACAAACCCAGAATAATGTCTCATTTATGAGGTGGAACACACCTTGTAGCGAATGGGACTTGGCGATAGAGGCTACAGGGTTAGTTAGTTAGTTAGTTAGTTAGTTGGTTAGTTAGTTGGTTAGTTGGTTGGTTAGTTAGTTGGTTAGTTGGTTAAT
>NC_143024.1:20535000-20555000 GCF_057628025.1 Oncorhynchus mykiss
CCTACACACTCAGTCTCAAATACACACTCAGTCACACCTACACACTCAGTCACACCTACACACTCAGTCACACGTACACACTCAGTCACACCTACACACTCGGTCACACGTACACACTCGGTCACACCTACACACTCAGTCACACCTACACACTCAGTCACACCTACAAACTCAGTCACACCTACACACTCAGTCACACGTACACACTCAGTTACACCTACACACTCAGTCACACCTACAAACTCAGTCACACCTACACACTCAGTCTCAACTACACACTCAGTCACACCTACACACTCAGTCCCACCTACACACTCAGTCACACCTACACACTCAGTCACACGTACACACTCAGTCACACGTACACACTCGGTCACACGTACACACTCAGTCACACCTACACACTCAGTCACACCTACACACTCAGTCACACCTACACACTCAGTCACACCTACAAACTCAGTCACACTTACACACTCAGTCACACCTACACACTCAGTCACATGTACACACTCAGTCACACGTACACACACACACACACACACACACACACACACACACACACACACACACACACACACACACACACACACACACACACACACACACACACACACACACACACACACACACACACACACAGCATCATAAGTACACCTGTCCCTCTATCTTCTCCCCTCCCATCCCCAGACACAGAGAAGGTAAAAATAGAGAGATGGAGGGGCGGAGGGATACACATCACAAACCCCACCAGGCAGAGACAGAGAGAGAGAGAGAGGGGGAGAGGGAGGGGCGGAGGGATACACATCACAAACCCCACCAGGCAGAGACAGAGAGAGAGAGAGAGGGAGAGAGGGAGGGGCGGAGGGATACACATCACAAACCCCACCAGGCAGAGACAGAGAGAGAGAGAGAGAGAGAGAGGGAGAGGGAGGGGCGGAGGGATACACATCACAAACCCCACCAGGCAGAGACAGAGAGAGAGAGAGGGGGAGAGGGAGGGGCGGAGGGATACACATCACAAACCCCACCAGGCAGAGACAGAGAGAGAGAGAGGGAGAGAGGGAGGGGCGGAGGGATACACATCACAAACCCCACCAGGCAGAGACAGAGAGAGAGAGAGAGGGGGAGAGGGAGGGGCGGAGGGATACACATCACAAACCCCACCAGGCAGAGACAGAGAGAGAGAGAGAGGGGGAGAGGGAGGGGCGGAGGGATACACATCACAAACCCCACCAGGCAGAGACAGAGAGAGAGAGACGGGGAGAGGGAGGGGCGGAGGGATACACATCACAAACCCCACCAGGCAGAGACAGAGAGAGAGAGAGGGGGAGAGGGAGGGGTGGAGGGATACACATCACAAACCCCACCAGGCAGAGACAGAGAGAGAGAGAGGGGGAGAGGGAGGGGCGGAGGGATACACATCACAAACCCCACCAGGCAGAGACAGAGAGAGAGAGAGGGGGAGAGGGAGGGGCGGAGGGATACGCATCACAAACCCCACCAGGCAGAGACAGAGAGAGAGAGAGAGGGGGAGAGGGAGGGGCGGCGGGATACACATCACAAACCCCACCAGGCAGAGACAGAGAGAGAGAGAGGGGGAGAGGGAGGGGCGGAGGGATACACATCACAAACCCCACCAGGCAGAGACAGAGAGAGAGAGACGGGGAGAGGGAGGGGCGGAGGGATACACATCACAAACCCCACCAGGCAGAGACAGAGAGAGAGAGAGGGGGAGAGGGAGGGGTGGAGGGATACACATCACAAACCCCACCAGGCAGAGACAGAGAGAGAGAGAGGGGGAGAGGGAGGGGCGGAGGGATACACATCACAAACCCCACCAGGCAGAGACAGAGAGAGAGAGAGGGGGAGAGGGAGGGGCGGAGGGATACGCATCACAAACCCCACCAGGCAGAGACAGAGAGAGAGAGAGAGGGGGAGAGGGAGGGGCGGCGGGATACACATCACAAACCCCACCAGGCAGAGACAGAGAGAGAGAGAGGGGGAGAGGGAGGGGCGGAGGGATACACATCACAAACCCCACCAGGCAGAGACAGAGAGAGAGAGAGGGGGAGAGGGAGGGGCGGAGGGATACGCATCACAAACCCCACCAGGCAGAGACAGAGAGAGAGAGAGAGGGGGAGAGGGAGGGGCGGCGGGATACACATCACAAACCCCACCAGGCAGAGACAGAGAGAGAGAGAGGGGGAGAGGGAGGGGCGGAGGGATACACATCACAAACCCCACCAGGCAGAGACAGAGAGAGAGAGACGGGGAGAGGGAGGGGCGGAGGGATACACATCACAAACCCCACCAGGCAGAGACAGAGAGAGAGAGAGGGGGAGAGGGAGGGGTGGAGGGATACACATCACAAACCCCACCAGGCAGAGACAGAGAGAGAGAGAGGGGGAGAGGGAGGGGCGGAGGGATACACATCACAAACCCCACCAGGCAGAGACAGAGAGAGAGAGAGGGGGAGAGGGAGGGGCGGAGGGATACGCATCACAAACCCCACCAGGCAGAGACAGAGAGAGAGAGAGAGGGGGAGAGGGAGGGGCGGCGGGATACACATCACAAACCCCACCAGGCAGAGACAGAGAGAGAGAGAGGGGGAGAGGGAGGGGCGGAGGGATACACATCACAAACCCCACCAGGCAGAGACAGAGAGAGAGAGAGAGGGAGAGGGAGGGGCGGTGGGATACACATCACAAACCCCACCAGGCAGAGACAGAGAGAGAGAGAGGGGGAGAGGGAGGGGCGGAGGGATACACATCACAAACCCCACCAGGCAGAGACAGAGAGAGAGAGAGGGGGAGAGGGAGGGGCGGTGGGATACACATCACAAACCCCACCAGGCAGAGACAGAGAGAGAGAGAGGGGGAGAGGGAGGGGCGGAGGGATACACATCACAAACCCCACCAGGCAGAGACAGAGAGAGAGAGAGAGAGGGGGAGAGGGAGGGGCGGAGGGATACACATCACAAACCCCACCAGGCAGAGACAGAGAGAGAGAGAGAGGGGGAGAGGGAGGGGCGGAGGGATACACATCACAAACCCCACCAGGCAGAGACAGAGAGAGAGAGAGGGGGGGAGAGGGAGGGGCAGAGGGATACACATCACAAACCCCACCAGGCAGAGACAGAGAGAGAGAGAGGGTGAGAGGGAGGGGCGGAGGGATACACATCACAAACCCCACCAGGCAGAGACAGAGAGAGAGAGAGAGGGAGAGGGAGGGGCGGAGGGATACACATCACAAGCCAAGCGTTGGCTGGAGTCGTGTAAAGCTAGCTGTCATAGGATTCTGGAGCAGTGGAAATGCGTTCTCTGGAGTGATGAATCATGCGTCACCATCTGGCAGTCCGACGGACAAATCTAGTTTTAGCGGATGCTTGGAGAACACTGCCTGTTCAAATGCATAGTGCCAACTGTAAAGTTTGGTGGAGGAGGAATAATGGTCTCGGGTTGTTTTCATGGTTTGGGCTAGGCCCCTTAGTTCCAGTGGAGGGAAATCTTAACGCTACAGCATACTATGACATTCTAGATGATTCTGTGCTTACAGTACAAATTTGTGGCAACAGTTTGGGGAAGCCCTTTCTGTTTCAGCAGGATAATGCCCCCATATACAATGCAAGGTCCATACAGAAATGGTTTGTTGAGATCGGTGTGGAAGAACTTGACTTACCCGCACAAAGCCCTGACCTCAACTCAATCTAACACCTTTTGGATGAATAGGAACGCCGACCACGAGCCAGGCCTAATCGCCCAACATCAGTGCCTGACCTCACTAATGCTCCTGTGGCTGAATGAAAGCAAGTCCCCGCAGCAATGTTCCAACATCTAGTGGAAAGCCTTCCCAGAAGAGAGGAGGCTGTTGTAGCAGCACTATTCCAACATCTAGTGGAAAGCCTTCCCAGAAGAAAGGAGGCTGTTAATTAAAGCAGCACTGTTCCAACATCTAGTGGAAAGCCTTCCCAGAAGAGTGGAGGCTGTTAATTAAAGCAGCACTGTTCCAACATCTAGTGGAAAGCCTTCCCAGAAGAGTGGAGGCTGTTATAGCAGCACTGTTCCAACATCTAGTGGAAAGCCTTCCCAGAAGAGTGGAGGCTGTTGTAGCAGCACTATTCCAACATCTAGTGGAAAGCCTTCCCAGAAGAGTGGAGGCTGTTGTAGCAGCACTATTCCAACATCTAGTGGAAAGCCTTCCCAGAAGAAAGGAGGCTGTTAATTAAAGCAGCACTGTTCCAACATCTAGTGGAAAGCCTTCCCAGAAGAAAGGAGGCTGTTAATTAAAGCAGCACTGTTCCAACATCTAGTGGAAAGCCTTCCCAGAAGAGTGGAGGCTGTTAATTAAAGCAGCACTGTTCCAACATCTAGTGGAAAGCCTTCCCAGAAGAGTGGAGGCTGTTATAGCAGCAATGTTCCAAGATCTAGTGGAAAGCCTTCCCAGAAGAGTGGAGGCTGTTATAGCAGCAATGTTCCAACATCTAGTGGAAAGACTTCCCAGAAGAGTGGAGGCTGTTATAGCAGCAAGGGGTGACCAGCTCCATATTAATGCCCATGATTTTGGAATGAGATGTTCGACGAGCAGGTGTCCACATACTTTTGGCCGTGTAGTGTAGATAGATAGATAAATGGTGAGGGAGAGAGGAATGTTGTCTGGTGAATGTGCAGCAGTAAGCAGTGTACTATAGTTAGTAAACAGTGTTGCTGACTACATATATCTGTTAAATTAGCCTGCAAAGCCGTCCGCCTGGATAATTGCTCATCATAGCCTCTCCCCATAGGGAGGCAGCCCGTTAGGCAGCTGAGATGTAGACGCACTGTACACACACACACACACACACACACACACACACACACACACACACACACACACACACACACACACACACACACACATCAAATAGCCATTCATAGCAAAGGCATTCAATAGATTCAGTAAAACCATATGAAAACGACACATACAGACAGACAGTGCCACTGCCTGTCTATAGAGAGTCTGCTGCTCTTCCCAGAGAGCATAAACACATGACTACAAACACCTGGTAAGCTGTTTATCACACTTTAATTTCATCTAAACCAGGAGGAACTATGGACCACAGCCAGACACAGAGGGATGTGTGTGTGTGTGTGTGTGTGTGTGTGTGTGTGTGTGTGTGTGTGTGTGTGTGTGTGTGTGTGTGTTGAAACAGCAGGAGAAGCAGGATGAGCTATGTGGAAGAGGGAGAGTGAGGAGATAGAGAGATATGGACAGAGCATAGAACAGAAGAGAAAGATGAGGCAGAGAGATAAGGCAGGATATACATGAAGAGAGAGCCAGGGATGGACAGATAGAGAGAGAGAGAGAGATAAAGAGAGCTAGAGATGGAGATGGGAAACTGGAATATTAATCTGCAGGGAATTAAGATGAGTCATTTAGAGAGGGGTGCTGAACCCAACAGTATGGTTAATGGTGTGTGAGAGAGAATAGGGGTACAGAGAGAGAAGAGGGGTACAGAGAGAGAGGAGGGGTACAGAGAGAGGAGGAAGGGTACAGCGAAAGGAGGGGTACAGAGAGAGAGGAGGGGTACAGAGAGAGAGGAGGGGTACAGAGAGAGAGGAGGGGTACAGAGAGAGGAGGGGTACAGAGAGAGAGGAGGGGTACAGAGAGAGAGAGGAGGGGTAAAGAGAGAGAGGAGGGGTACATAGAGAGAGGAGGGGTATAGAGAGAGAGGAGCGGTACAGAGAGAGGGGATGGGTACAGAGAGAGAGGAGGGGTACAGAGAGAGAGAGGAGGGGTAAAGAGAGAGAGGAGGGGTACATAGAGAGAGGAGGGGTACAGAGAGAGGAGGAAGGGTACAGCGAAAGGAGGGGTACAGAGAGAGAGGAGGGGTACAGAGAGAGGAGGGGTACAGAGAGAGAGGAGGGGTACAGAGAGAGGAGGGGTACAGAGAGAGAGGAGGGGTAAAGCGAGAGAGGAGGGGTACATAGAGAGAGGAGGGGTACAGAGAGAGAGGAGCGGTACAGAGAGAGGGGATGGGTACAGAGAGAGAGGAGGGGTACAGAGAGAGAAGGAAGGGTACAGAGAGAGAGAGGAGGGGTACAGAGAGAGAGGATGGGTACAGAGAGAGAAAGAAGGGTACAGAGAGAGAGAGGAGGGGTACAGAGAGAGAGGAGGGGTACAGAGAGAGGAGGGGTACAGAGAGAGGGGATGGGTACAGAGAGAGAGGAGGAGTACAGAGAGAGAAGGATGGGTACAGTGAGAGAGGAGGGGTACAGAGAGAGAGGATGGGTACAGAGAGAGAAGGATGGGTACAGAGAGAGGGGGTGGGTACAGAGAGAGAGGAGGGGTACAGAGAGACAAGGATGGGTACAGAGAGAGAAGGAAGGGTACAGAGAGAGAGAGGAGGGGTACAGAGAGAGAGGATGGGTACAGAGAGAGAAGGAAGGGTACAGAGAGAGAGAGGAGGGGTACAGAGAGAGAGAGGAGGGGTACAGAGAGAGAGGAGGGGTACAGAGAGAGAGGAGGGGTACAGAGAGAGAGGAGGGGTACAGCGAGAGAAGGAAGGGTACAGAGAGAGAGAGGAGGGGTACAGAGAGAGAGAGGATGGGTACAGAGAGAGGAGGGGTACAGAGAGAGGGGATGGGTACAGAGAGAGAGGAGGGGTACAGAGAGAGAAGGATGGGTACAGAGAGAGAGGGAAGGGTACAGAGAGAGAGAGGAGAGGTACAGAGAGAGAGGATGGGTACAGAGAGAGAAGGATGGGTACAGAGAGAGGGGGTGGGTACAGAGAGAGAGGAGGGGTACAGAGAGACAAGGATGGGTACAGAGAGAGAAGGAAGGGTACAGAGAGAGAGAGGAGGGGTACAGAGAGAGAGGATGGGTACAGAGAGAGAAGGAAGGGTACAGAGAGAGAGAGGAGGGGTACAGAGAGAGAGAGGAGGGGTACAGAGAGAGAGGAGGGGTACAGAGAGAGAGGAGGGGTACAGAGAGAGAGGAGGGGTACAGCGAGAGAAGGAAGGGTACAGAGAGAGAGAGGAGGGGTACAGAGAGAGAGAGGATGGGTACAGAGAGAGGAGGGGTACAGAGAGAGGGGATGGGTACAGAGAGAGAGGAGGGGTACAGAGAGAGAAGGATGGGTACAGAGAGAGAGGGAAGGGTACAGAGAGAGAGAGGAGAGGTACAGAGAGAGGAGGGGTACAGAGAGAGAGGAGGGGTACAGAGAGAGAAGGAAGGGTACAGAGAGAGAAAGGAGGGGTACAGAGAGAGGAGGGGTACAGGGAGAGAAGGAAGGGTACAGAGAGAGAGGAGGGGTACAGAGAGAGGAGGGGTACAGAGAGCGAGAGGAGGGGTACACACAGAGAGGAGGGGTACAGAGAGAGAAGGAAGGGTACAGAGAGAGAGAGGAGGGGTACAGAGAGAGGAGGGGTACAGAGAGCGAGAGGAGGGGTACACAGAGAGAGAAGGAAGGGTACAGAGAGAGAGAGGAGGGGTACAGAGAGAGAGGATGGGTACAGAGAGAGAGAGGATGGGTAAAGAGAGAGAGGAGGGGTACAGAGATAGAAGGAAGGGTACAGAGAGAGAGAGGGGGGTACAGAGAGAGAGGATGGGTACAGAGAGAGAAGGAAGGGTACAGAGAGAGAGAGGAGGGGTACAGATAGAGGAGGGGTACAGAGAGAGAGGAGGGTTACAGAGAGAGAAGGAAGGGTACAGAGAGAGAAGAGGGGTACAGAGTAGGATGGGTACAGAGAGAGAAGGAAGGGTACAGAGAGAGAGGAGGGGTACAGAGAGAGGAGGGGTAGAGAGAGAGAGGAGGGGTACAGAGAGAGAGGAGGGGTACAGAGAGAGAAGGAAGGGTACAGAGAGAGAGAGGAGGGGTACAGAGAGAGAGGATGGGTACAGAGCGAGAGAGGAGGGGTACAGAGAGAGAGGAGGGGTACAGAGAAAGAAGGAAGGTACAGAGAGAGAGGAGGGGTACAGAGAGAGAGGATGGGTACAGAGAGATAAGGAAGGGTACAGAGAGAGAGGAGGGGTACAGGCAGAGGAGGGGTACAGAGCGAGAGGAGGGGTACAGAGAGAGGAGGGGTACAGAGAGAGAGGAGGGGTACAGAGAGATAAGGAAGGGTACAGAGAGAGAGAGGAGGGGTACAGAGAGAGGAGGGGTACAGAGAGAGAGGAGGGGTACAGAGAGAGAAGGAAGGGTACAGAGAGAGAGAGGAGGGGTACAGGGAGAGGATGGGTACAGAGAGAGAAGCAAGGGTACAGAGAGAGAGGAGGGGTACAGAGAGAGGAGGGGTAGAGAGAGAGAGGAGGGGTACAAAGAGAGAGGAGGGGTACAGAGAGAGAAGGAAGGGTACAGAGAGAGAGAGGAGGGGTACAGAGAGAGAGGATGGTACAGAGAGAGAAGGATGGGTACAGAGAGAGAAGGAAGGGTACAAAGAGAGAGAGAGGAGGGGTACAGAGAGAGAGGATGGATACATAGAAAGGGTATGGGTACAGAGAGAGAGGAGGGGTACAGAGAGAGAAGGAAGGGTACAGAGAGAGAGAGGAGGGGTACAGAGAGAGAGGATGGGTACAGAGAGAGAGAGGAGGGGTACAGAGAGAGAGGAGGGGTACAGAGAAAGAAGGAAGGTACAGAGAGAGAGGAGGGGTACAGAGAGAGAGGATGGGTACAGAGAGATAAGGAAGGGTACAGAGAGAGAGGAGGGGTACAGGCAGAGGAGGGGTACAGAGCGAGAGGAGGGGTACAGAGAGAGGAGGGGTACAGAGAGAGAGGAGGGGTACAGAGAGATAAGGAAGGGTACAGAGAGAGAGAGGAGGGGTACAGAGAGAGGAGGGGTACAGAGAGAGAGGAGGGGTACAGAGAGAGAAGGAAGGGTACAGAGAGAGAGAGGAGGGGTACAGGGAGAGGATGGGTACAGAGAGAGAAGCAAGGGTACAGAGAGAGAGGAGGGGTACAGAGAGAGGAGGGGTAGAGAGAGAGAGGAGGGGTACAGAGAGAGAGGAGGGGTACAGAGAGAGAAGGAAGGGTACAGAGAGAGAGAGGAGGGGTACAGAGAGAGAGGATGGTACAGAGAGAGAAGGATGGGTACAGAGAGAGAAGGAAGGGTACAAAGAGAGAGAGAGGAGGGGTACAGAGAGAGAGGATGGATACAGAGAAAGGGTATGGGTACAGAGAGAGAGGAGGGGTACAGAGAGAGAGGAGGGGAACAGAGAGAGAAGGAGGGGTACAGAGAGAGAAGGATGGGTACAGAGAGAGAAGGAAGGGTACAGCCAGAGGAGGGGTACAGAGAGAGAGGAGGGGTACAGAGAGAGAGGATGGGTACAGAGAGAGGGGATGGGTACAGAGAGAGAGGAGGGGTACAGAGAGAGAAGGAAGGGTACAGAGAGAGAGGAGGGGTACACAGAGAGAAGGAAGGGTACAGAGAGAGAGAGGAGGGGTACAGAGAGAGAGGATGGGTACAGAGAGAGAAGGATGGGTACAGAGAGAGGGGATAGGTACAGAGAGAGAGGAGGGGTACAGAGAGAGAGGATGGGTACAGAGAGAGAAGGATGGGTACAGAGAGAGGAGGGGTACAGAGAGAGAGGACGGGTACAGCGAGAGAGAGGAGGGGTACAGAGAGAGAGGAGGGGTACAGAAAGAGAATTTGGGGTACAGCGAGAGAAGGATACAGCGATAGAAGGAGGGGTACAGAGAAAGAGGGGTTCGGAGAGAGAAGGAGGGGTACAGAGAGAGAAGGAGGGCTACAGAGAGAGAGAGAGAGAGGAGGGGTACAGAGAGAGAAGGAAGGGTACAGAGAGAGAGAGAGGAGGGGTACATAGAGAGGAGGGGTAGAGAGAGAGAGGAGGGGTACAGAGAGAGGAGGGGTACAGAGAGCGAGAGGAGGGGTACAGAGAGAGAGGAGGGGTACAGAGAGAGAGGAGGGGTACAGAGAGAGAGGAGGGGTACAGAGAGAGGAGGGGTACAGAGAGAGAGGACGGGTACAGAGAGAGAGAGGAGGGGTACAGAGAGAGAGGAGGGGTACAGAGAGAGAGGAGGGGTACAGAGAGAGGGGATGGGTACAGAGAGAGAGGAGGGGTACAGAGAGAGAAGGAAGGGTACAGAGAGAGAGAGGAGGGGTACACAGAGAGAAGGAAGGGTACAGAGAGAGAGAGGAGGGGTACAGAGAGAGAGGATGGGTACAGAGAGAGAAGGAAGGGTGCAGAGAGAGAGAGGAGGGGTACAGAGGGAGAGGAGGGGTACAGAGAGAGGAGGGGTACAGAGAGAGGGGATGGGTACAGAGAGAGAGGAGGGGTACAGAGAGAGAAGGATGGGTACAGAGAGAGACGGAAGGGTACAGAGAGAGAGGAGGGGTACAGAGAGAGAGGATGGGTACAGAGAGAGAAGGATGGGTACAGAGAGAGGGGATGGGTACAGAGAGAGAGGAGGGGTACAGAGAGAGAAGGATGGGTACAGAGAGAGAAGGAAGGGTACAGAGAGAGAGAGGAGGGGTACAGAGAGAGAGGATGGGTACAGAGAGAGAATGAAGGGTACAGAGAGAGAGATGAGGGGTACAGAGAGAGGAGGGGTACAGAGAGAGAGGAGGGGTACAGAGAGAGAAGGAAGGGTACAGAGAGAGGATGGGTACAGAGAGAGAAGGAAGGGTACAGAGAGAGAGAGGAGGCGTACAGAGAGAGAAGGAAGGGTACAGAGAGAGGATGGGTACAGAGAGAGTAGGAAGGGTACAGAGAGAGAGGAGGCATACAGAGAGAGGAGGGGTAGAGAGAGAGAGGAGGGGTACAGAGAGAGGAGGGGTACAGAGAGCGAGAGGAGGGGTACAGAGAGAGAGGAGGGGTACAGAGAGAGAAGGAAGGGTACAGAGAGAGAGAGGAAGGAGTGGAGGAGAGGGAGGAGTGGTGGAGAGGAAGGAGTGGTGGAGAGGAAGGAGAGGAGGAGAGGAAGGAGTGGAGGAGAGGAAGGCGTGGAGGAGAGGGAGGAGTGGAGGAGAGGAAGGAGTGGAGGACCGGGAGGAGTGGAGCGGAGGCAGAAGTGGAGGAGAGGACGGAGTGGAGGAGAGGAAGGAGTGGAGGAGAGGAAGGAGTGGAGGAGAGGAAGGAGTGGAGGAGAGGGACGAGTGGTGGAGAGGAAGGAGTGGAGGAGAGGAATGAGTTGAGGAGAGGGAGGAGTGGAGGAGAGGAAGGAGTGGAGGAGAGGGAGGAGTGGTGGAGAGGAAGAAGTGGAGGAGAGGAAGGAGTGGTGGAGAGGAAGGAGTGGTGGAGAGGAAGGAGTGGAGGAGAGGAAGGAGTGGAGGAGAGGAAGGTGTGGAGGAGAGGGAGGAGTGGAGGAGAGGGAGGAGTGGAGGAGAGGAAGGAGTGGAGGAGAGGGACGAGTGGTGGAGAGGAAGAAGTGGAGGAGAGGAATGAGTGGAGGAGAGGGAGGAGTGGAGGAGAGGAAGGAGTGGAGGAGAGGGAGGAGTGGTGGAGAGGAAGGAGTGGAGGAGAGGAAGGAGTGATGGAGAGGAAGGAGTGGAGGAGAGGGAGGAGTGGAAGAGAGGAATGAGTGGAGGAGCGGGAGGAGTGGAGGAGAGGGAGGAGTGGAGGAGAGGAAGGAGTGGAGGACAGGGAGGAGTGGAGGAGCTGGAGGAGTGGAGGAGAGGAAGGAGTGGAGGAGAGGGACGAGTGGTGGAGAGGAAGGAGTGGAGGAGAGGAATGAGTGGAGGACAGGGAGGAGTGGAGGAGAGGAAGGAGTGGAGGAGAGGGAGGAGTGGTGGAGAGGAAGGAGTGGAGGAGAGGATTGAGTGGAGGAGAGGAAGGAGTGGTGTAGAGGAAGGAGTGGAGGAGAGGGAGGAGTGGAGGAGAGGAAGGAGTGGAAGAGAGGAATGAGTGGAGGAGAGGGAGCAGTGGAGGAGAGGGAGGAGTGGAGGAGACGGAGGAGTGGTGGAGAGGAAGGAGTGGAGGAGAGGAATGAGTGGAGTAGAGGAATGAGTGGAGGAGAGGAAGGAGTGGTGGAGAGGAATGAGTGGAGGAGAGGGAGAAGTGGAGGAGAGGAAGGAGTGGAGGAGAGGGAGGAGTGGAAGGAGTGGAGGAGAGGGCGGAGTGGTGGAGAGGGAGGAGTGGAGGAGAGGGAGGAGTGGAGGAGAGGGAGTAGTGGTGGAGAGGAAGGAGTGGAGGAGAGGAAGGAGTGGAGGAGAGGAAGCAGTGGTGGAGAGGAAGGAGTGGAGGAGCGGATTGAGTGGAGGAGAGGAAGGAGTGGTGGAGAGGAAGGAGTGGAGGACAGGGAGGAGTGGTGGAGAGGAAGGAGTGGATTAGAGGAAGGAGTGGTGGAGAGGAAGGATTGGAGGAGAGGAAGGAGTGGAGGAGATGGAGTAGTGGTGGAGAGGAAGGAGTGGAGGAGAGGGAGGAGTGGTGGAGAGGAAGGAGTGGAGGAGAGGAAGGAGTGGAGGAGAGGGTTGAGTGGATTAGAGGAAGGAGTGGTGGAGAGGAAGGAGTGGAGGAGAAGAATAAGTGGAGGAGAGGGAGGAGTGGAGGAGAGGAAGGAGGGGAGGAGAGGGAGGAGTGGAGGAGAGGGAGGAGTGGTGGAGAGGAAGGAGTGTAGGAGAGGAATGAGTGGAGGAGAGGGAGGATTGGAGGAGAGGGAGGAGTGGAGGAGAGGGAGGAGGGGAGGAGAGGGAGGAGTGGAGGAGAGGGAGGAGGGGAGGAGAGGGAGGAGTGGAAGAAGTGGAGGAGAGGAAGGAGTGGAGGAGAGGAAGGAGTGGAGGAGAGGGAGGAGTGGAAGAAGTGGAGGAGAGGAAGGAGTGGAGGAGAGGAAGGAGTGGATGAGAGGGAGGAGTGGAGGAGAGGAAGGAGGGACAGTTTATGATTTTCTTAGGATCCCTATCAGCCGATGCCAATGTCGACAGCTATTCTTCCTGGGGTACGAAGAGAGGACCTAACACTGTGAAATGTCAATTAAACGGGGGAGGCCTAGGGGAGGAAAGGGGGAGGTTATCTCATAAATGGCTGAAATAATAATTTGAAAGCGGGGTCTGAGAAGAGGAGAGGTCTTATAAAAAGACTCCATAAGAAGAAAGAGTGTCTGGTAGATAATGGAGTAATGGAGAAAGAATAGCTAATACCATTGAATAATGTCCAACTAGGAATAGAGACACGGAGAGGAACTGAAGAACGATGAACATAATGACACACACAGACACTCACAGGAGGGAGTTTGAAGAGAGAGAAAGAAGAAGCGGTGTGATGGAGGGAGTTATTGAGAAGGAGAAACAGTAGCTGAGGTTAGTGGGAGTGGGAGGAGGGTGGACGGCCAGAGATGAAGGGAGAGAGGAGAGACAGAGGGCATGAGGAGGGTGGATGGCCAGAGATGAAGGGAGAGAGGAGAGACAGAGGGCATGAGGAGGGTGGACGGCCAGAGATGAAGGGAGAGAGGAGAGACAGAGGGCATGAGGAGGGAGGACGGCCAGAGACGAAGGGAGAGACGGGAGACAGAGGGCATGAGGAGGGAGGACGGCCAGAGACGAAGGGAGAGAGGAGAGACAGAGGGCATGAGGAGGGTGGATGGCCAGAGATGAAGGGAGAGAGGAGAGACAGAGGGCATGAGGAGGGAGGATGGCCAGAGATGAAGGGAGAGAGGGGAGACAGAGGGCATGAGGAGGGAGGACGGCCAGAGACGAAGGGAGAGAGGAGAGACAGAGGGCATGAGGAGGGTGGATGGCCAGAGATGAAGGGAGAGAGGGGAGACAGAGGGCATGAGGAGGGAGGACGGCCAGAGACGAAGGGAGAGAGGAGAGACAGAGGGCATGAGGAGGGAGGACGGCCAGAGATGAAGGGAGAGAGGGGAGACAGGGGGCATGAGGAGGGTGGATGGCCAGAGATGAAGGGAGAGAGGGGAGACAGAGGGCATGAGGAGGGTGAATGGCCAGAGACGAAGGGAGAGAGGGGAGACAGAGAGCATGAGGAGGGTGGACGGCCAGAGACGAAGGGAGAGAGGGGAGACAGGGGGCATGAGGAGGGTGGATGGCCAGAGATGAAGGGAGAGAGGGGAGACAGAGGGCATGAGGAGGGAGGATGGCCAGAGACGAAGGGAGAGAGGGGAGACAGAGGGCATGAGGAGGGAGGATGGCCAGAGACGAAGGGAGAGAGGGGAGACAGAGGGCAAGAAGAGAGAGAGATACAGAGAGAGAGAGAGACAGAGAGAGAGACAGAGAGAGAGAGACAGAGAGAGAGAGACAGAGAGAGAGAGAGAGAGATAGCTAGAGAGAGAGAGAATTAGAATCAACTATTAAAGACTACCAGAACCCACTGGATTCTCCAATTACCTTGAATGAGCTACAGGACAAAATAAAAAACCTCCAACCCAAAAAGGCATGTGGTGTTGATGGTATCCTCAATGAAATGATCAAATATACAGACAACAAATTCCAATTGGCTATACTCAAACTCTTTAACATCATCCTTAGCTCTGGCATCTTCCCCAATACTTGGAACCAAGGACTGATCACCCTATTCCACAAAAGTGGAGACAAATTTGACCCCAATAACTACCTTGGGAAAATCCTCTGCATTATCATTAACAGCAGACTCGTACATTTCCTCAATAAAAACAATGTACTGAGCAAATGTCAAATTGGCTTTTTACCAAATTACCGTACAACAGACTATGTATTCACCATACACACCCTAATTGACAACCAAACAAACCAAAACAAAGGCAAAGTCTTCTCATGCTTTGTTGATTTCAAAAAAGCATTCGACTCAATCTGGCATGAGGGTCTGCTATACAAACTGATGGAAAGTGGTGTTGGGGGTAAAACATACGACATTATAAAATCCATGTACACAAACAACAAGTGTGCAGTTAAAATTGGCAAAAAACACACATTTCTTCCCACAGGGCCGTGGGGTGAGACAGGGATGCAGCTTAAGCCCCACCCTCTTCAACATATATATCAACGAATTGGCGCGGGCACTAGAAAAGTCTGCAGCACCCGGCCTCCCCCTGCTAGAATCCGAAGTCAAATGTCTACTGTTTGCTGATGATCTGGTGCTTCTGTCCCCAACCAAGAAGGGCCTACAGCAGCACCTAGATCTTATGCACAGATTCTGTCAGACCTGGGCCCTGACAGTAAGTCTCAGTAAGACCAAAATAATGGTGTTCCAAAAAAGGTTCAGTCACCAGGACCACAAATACAAATTCCATCTAGACACCGTTGCCCTGGAACACACAAAAAACTATACATACCTTGGCCTAAACATCAGCGCCACAGGTAACTTCCACAAAGCTGTGAACGATCTGAGAGACAAGGCAAGAAGGGCATTCTATGCCATCAAAAGGAACATAAAATTCAACATACCAATTAGGATCTGGCTAAAAATACTTGAATCAGTCATAGAGCCCATTGCCCTTTATGGTTGTGAGGTCTGGGGTCCGCTCACCAACCAAGAATTCACAAAATGGGACAAACACCAAATTGAGACTCTGCACGCAGAATTCTGCAAAAATATTCTCAGTGTACAACGTAGAACACCAAATACTGCATGCAGAGCAGAATTAGGCCGATACCTACTAATTATCAAAATCCAGAAAAGAGCCATTATATTCTACAACCACCTAAAAGGAAGTGATTCCCAAACCTTTCATAACAAAGCCATCACCTACAGAGAGATGAACCTGGAGAAGAGTCCCCTAAGCAAGCTGGTCCTGGGGCTCTGTTCACAAATACAAACATGCCCCACAGAACCCCAGGACAGCAGCACAATTAGACCCAACCAAATCATGAGAAAACAAAAAGATAATTACTTGACACATTGGAAAGAATTAACAAAAAAACAGAGCAAACTAGAATGCTATTTGGCCCCAAACAGAGAGTACACAGTGGCAGAATACCTGACCACTGTGACTGACCCAAACTTAAGGATAGCTTTGACTATGTACAGACTCAGTGAGCATAGCCTTGCTATTGAGAAAGGCCACAGTAGGCAGACATGGCTCTCAAGAGAAGACATGATATGTGCACACTGCCCACAAAATGAGGTGGAAACTGAGCTGCACTTCCTAACCTCCTGTCCAATGTATGACCATATTAGAGAGACATATTTCCCTCAGATTACACAGATCCACAAAGAGTTCGACAACAAACCCAATTTTGATAAACTCCCATATCTACTGGGTGAAATTCCACAGGGTGCCATCACAGCAGCAAGATGTGTGACCTGTTGCCACAAGAAAAGGGCAACCAGTGAAGAACAAACACCATTGTAAATACAACCCATATTTATGCTTATTGATTTTCCCTTGTGTACTTTAACAATTTGTACATTGTTACAACACTGTATACAGTGCCTTGCGAAAGTATTCGGCCCCCTTGAACTTTGCGACCTATTGCCACATTTCAGGCTTCAAACATAAAGATATAAAACTGTATTTTTTTGTGAAGAATCAACAACAAGTGGGACACAATCATGAAGTGGAACGACATTTATTGGATATTTCAAACTTTTTTAACAAATCAAAAACTGAAAAATTGGGCGTGCAAAATTATTCAGCCCCTTTACTTTCAGTGCAGCAAACTCTCTCCAGAAGTTCAGTGAGGATCTCTGAATGATCCAATGTTGACCTAAATGACTAATGATGATAAATACAATCCACCTGTGTGTAATCAAGTCTCCGTATAAATGCACCTGCACTGTGATAGTCTCAGAGGTCCGTTAAAAGCGCAGAGAGCATCATGAAGAACAAGGAGCACACCAGGCAGGTCCGAGATACTGTTGTGAAGAAGTTTAAAGCCGGATTTGGATACAAAAAGATTTCCCAAGCTTTAAACATCCCAAGGAGCACTGTGCAAGCGATAATATTGAAATGGAAGGAGTATCAGACCACTGCAAATCTACCAAGACCTGGCCGTCCCTCTAAACTTTCAGCTCATATAAGGAGAAGACTGATCCGAGATGCAGCCAAGAGGCCCATGATCACTCTGGATGAACTGCAGAGATCTATAGCTGAGGTGGGAGACTCTGTCCATAGGACAACAATCAGTCGTATATTGCACAAATCTTCCATAAAGAAGAGTGGCAAGAAGAAAGCCATTTCTTAAAGATATCCATAAAAAGTGTTGTTTAAAGTTTGCCACAAGCCACCTGGGAGACACACCAAACATGTGGAAGAAGGTGCTCTGGTCAGATGAAACCAAAATTGAACTTTTTGGCAACAATGCAAAACGTTATGTTTGGTGTAAAAGCAACACAGCTGAACACACCATCCCCACTGTCAAACATGGTGGTGGCAGCATCATGGTTTGGGCCTGCTTTTCTTCAGCTGGGACAGGGAAGATGGTTAAAATTGATGGGAAGATGGATGGAGCCAAATACAGGACCATTCTGGAAGAAGAACCTGATGGAGTCTGCAAAAGACCTGAGACTGGGACAGAGATTTGTCTTCCAACAAGACAATGATCCAAAACATAAAGCAAAATCTACAATGGAATGGTTCAAAAATAAACATATCCAGGTGTTAGAATGGCCAAGTCAAAGTCCAGACCTGAATCCAATCGAGAATCTGTGGAAAGAACTGAAAACTGCTGTTCACAAATGCTCTCCATCCAACCTCACTGAGCTCGAGCTGTTTTGCAAGGAGGAATGGGAAAAAATGTCAGTCTCTCGATGTGCAAAACTGATAGAGACATACCCCAAGCGACTTACAGCTGTAATCGCAGCAAAAGGTGGCGCTACAAAGTATTAACTTAAGGGGGCTGAATAATTTTGCACGCCCAATTTTTCAGTTTTTGATTTGTTAAAAAAGTTTGAAATATTCAATAAATGTCGTTCCACTTCATGACTGTGTCCCACTTGTTGTTGATTCTTCACAAAAAAATACAGTTTTATATCTTTATGTTTGAAGCCTGAAATGTGGCAAAAGGTCGCAAAGTTCAAGGGGGCCGAATACTTTCGCAAGGCACTGTATATACATAATATGACATGTGTAATGTCTTTATTGTTTTGAAACTTCTGTATGTGTAATGTTTACTGTTCATTTTTATTGTTTATTTCACTTTTGTATATTATCTACCTCACTTGCTTTGGCAATGTTAACACATGTTTCCCATGCCAATAAAGCCCCTTGAATTGAATTGAATTGAATTGAGAGAGAGAGAGAGACTTAGAGAGGCAGACAGATAGAGACAGAGCAACAGAGAGAGAGAGAGAGAGAGAGAGAGAGAGAGAGAGAGAGAGAGAGAGAGAGAGAGAGATCATACTATAGTGTCCCATGTTTAATGAACAATGCCCTAACCCTGGCAGAGCTACAATACCCCACTGGAGAGTAGAACAAGACAAAGAAGGATGGGACAATTAATTAGTGTGATAGTCTAGTCTAGAAGTAGTCCTGAAGGGCCAATGAGAGAGTAGATACAACACAATGAACACACTGGAATTCCAAGGCTCTTCTCCATGACATCATGTGTGCCTGTGTGCCTGTGTGCCTGTGTGTGTGTGTGTGTGTGTGTGTGTGTGTGTGTGTGTGTGTGTGTGTGTGTGTGTGTGTGTGTGTGTGTGTCTGTGTGTGTCTGTGTGTGTGTGTGTGTGTGTGTGTCATATGACTTGTACTCACCCCCGGTAGCGTCTTCTGCTCATGCAAAGCACTCTGGGCCTTCAGCGCTGACTCCCTCGCACAGTATGTCAGGAATGCACATCCTGAGAGAGAGGAGGGGGGGGGGGGGGGGGGTTTGAGGGAGGGAGGGAGGGAGGGAAGGAAGGAAGGAAGGAAGGAAGGAAGGAAGGAAGGAAGGAAGGAAGGAAGGAAGGAAGGAAGGAAGGAAGGAAGGAAGGAAGGAAGGAAGGAAGGAAGGTAACAAGAGGGAGGAGAGGAAGATGATGAGATACTTGATGATGCCTTCTTAGTTTGTTAGATATGTGAGAATATAAAAACAAAGAGAGTCCATATGCATAACCTCCCAGTCATTTATTGGGTAATAAAACACCAAGGTTTTGGCATCACTGTGCCTTCTTCAGGGTGAGATTCTACATATGCTTCAGATATGTGGGAATAACATCACTATTCTGGATGGAGCCTCCTGGGCAGACGGACAGAACACACAGGTTCATGCAGACAGAACACACACACTGAACAGTCAATCTGCTTCTATTTATCTCTACCTCCTACCCTCTTCCTTTCCCTGTTTCTCATTTTCAAGTCCATAATGTAAAAAGCGACTGGTTTTCTACAAGCCCCATGAACACAGTTAACCTACAGCTGACGAGGACACAACACGGCACAGCGCGGCTCAGAACAGCACAGCTCAGAACAACATCCTTAATACCAAATAAAACTCCCATTCACTCTATTCATCTAACTCACTACTACAGGACCACTCACACTCGTTCCCATACCTCCCTCTCTCTCTCTCTCTCTCTCTCTCTCTCTCTCTCTCTCTCTCATGTACCTGTGTGTAGGTAGAGCGGCTGGCCAATGTTGTTCCTACAGCTGTCACAAACCTGTCACCACCACTAAGACAACAGGCAGCAAGTTAACCAGGGCTGTTCTCAGAGTTGTTATACACACAGCAGAGCAACATGCTAGCTCAGAATGCTTACAGAACCATCAGCCCTGTCCAGCATGACTCAACAACATACACACAGAGACACACACAAACACACACACATAATGACACACACAACAGACACAAACATAATAACACACACAGACACACACACATAATGACACACACAGACACACAAACATAATGACACACACAGACACACACACATAATAACACACACAGACACACACACATAATAACACACACACACACACATAATAACACACACAGACACACACAGAAACATACACACACAGAGACACACACATAATGACACACACAGACACACAAAGAAACACACATAATGACACACACAGACACACAGAGAAACACATAATGACACACACAGAGACACAGAGACACACACATAATGACACACATAGACACACACATAATGACACACACAGAAACATACACACACAGAGAAACACATAATGACACACACAGAGACAC